>NC_092216.1:23575833-23668998 GCF_030445035.2 Dasypus novemcinctus
TCACCGTCGGAGTCCCATCGGCTCTGACCCCTCGTCTCACCATGCACCTTGGCTCCCATCACCGCGCTCTCAAGGTAAGGGCCCCTTTTCTTATCGGCTCCAAAGGCCATTAGCAATGGGTAACATCCTATCTGCTAAGCAAGCCCCGCAAGTTCGGGCCCTCGCCGGTCTCCTAGACACTCACCGGTGTAAGATCTCTTTGAAACAGCCCCAAGTCTTCTGTAACCATGGCCCTCCATGCCACCATCACTCTCAAGCAGCTCCAGCCCCACTAAACAGCACGCAACCCGCTTTCCCCGTCCCATGGCCTGCTTTCTAGCATCTAATAACGTTTCTGCTTTTAACAGCTCCCCATACTTCTGCAGGGCTTCCTCCTGTCTCAACCTCACTCCTCTTCACAGCCAGCCAAAGTGACCTTTCTCATCCCCCCGCCCCCCTCCTTTTTTGCTTGAACCCCCACTGCGTTGCAGATTGGGCCACCCCATGTCGGCCTGCCTCGTTAACATCGGCCTCTCTCGTGCCCATGGAGACTTTGGCCTTCTTGTTGCCCTCGCCTATGTCTCCACCACTCCCGACGCTGCCGCCACCACCGTCGCTGGTGCCCTGACGCGACTTGTCCTCACCGCTGCAGTCCTCCAGACCATCACACAGTCTGCCTCTACCGCTCTTCGCCGCCAAGAAGAGATCAACTACCTGTAACGCGCTGTCATTTGGGACTTTTAACAACAGATGGATCTTATAGCCGCCGAGATCAACAAGAATTGGACATTGGCCACCCTTGCTTGCAACGGCAAGATACCGCCCCCCAAATTGTACATTTATATCCCCGTCATACTCACCTCCCTCTTCAGCCCCGCTTCCCTCATTGCTTACTGCCTCTTGGGCCTCGGCTACTTGTTGCTGCTGCCATCCTGGCCCTTATTTGAAAAGAAGGGGGAAATGTGGTCACCCCTCAGGCTGAAGTGTGGTTTGCTGGCCTGGCGGGGGAGCAGCCGCGGTAGGCCTAATTCCGATGCCCCCATAATAGGGTGGCTGGTCGGACTCACTGCCACCCCCTGAAGGGAGCTCGGCATGGGTGCAGAGTGCCCTCGGGTCTCCCCTTCTCAGCAGCCATGCTTCCATGGCCGCCCCTCCTCCCGGATGGCACCACACGATGCCTGTGGGGTGGCACCCTTCTTCTTCTTTCTCCCTGTGCAGGCACAGGGCGGAAAATTCCCCTCCCTTTTCCCCTCCCCTGACAGCAGCAACAGCCAGTCATGGGTGGAAAAATCCAGTCTGCCCTCCCCCCCAGCAACAGCACCAGTCCCTAAACCCTGCCCCTTCCCCAGCAACAGCGACAGCCAATCCCTAATCACCACCCCTCCCCCATCCAGTACCTCCCACTGACCTTTCGCCGGCAACCAATCAGAACAGGGCGTGGCTTCGACCAATCAGCCTTCCCCAGCCCCTATAAAACTGTTGCCTCTCCCTCAATAAAGTTGGACTTGTGTGTTTACCTTGTCTCTGCAGTAGTTCTTCTGCCGTGTGCCCTCCAGTCCTGAGAGCCCCCGACAAGGGCCTGGCCTCCCTTGTCCCCAGTTCGTCACCTGCTTCTCCAGGTGACCCCTTCATCACCGGCTTTGCCGGGCGACCCCGTCAGCCGAACCGCACAACCCCTGTGAGACCGACCCCTCGTCTGCTGCTGGACTGACCCCTCGTCCCAAGTGGGACCGACCCCTCTTCCCAAGCGGGACCAACCCCTCGTCCAAAGCTGGACCAACCCCTTGTCCACAGCCAGACCCCACCTCTACCGACTGAGCAAGCTGCCGCAGCTGGCGCCCAACGTGGGGCAAGGCAACTCCACCACAGCCTCACTCCATAACCTGGCGGCCCCTCCCCTCCTCTCTTCTCACCGTGGGACTTCTCTCGTGCAACATTGCTGCTACCTGAGCCTTGGCTACCTCATACAATCCACGGCAGTCTGGGAGAATCGCTGGATGGCTTTCTCCTTCCATGTCAGGGGCTTATACCGACCTGCTATGATTAAGAGGAGCCTTGGATTTCTCGGAGCACGCGCTTGCACATCTGAAGTAACCCTCCCACAGCCCTATGCCCTCCTCTCTTCTCACCCCTGTCTTTTCACTCTGCATTGCTGCTCCTGAACCTTGGTGAACTCATATGATCCACGGTGGTCTGGGAGAATCGCTGGATGGCTTTCTTCTTCCATGTCGGGGGTTTATACTGACCCGCTATGATTAAGAGGTGCCAATAAAACTCTCAGGAGCGCGTGCCTGAGCATCTCCACCCCTGCCTTCACCCCTGCCTCCTCCCCTCCACACTTGCTCCCCTTTGCCTTGCTCCACTGCTCGTCGTTCCATCCTCCCCTCGTCGGGGCCTCTCTTGGCCCGCGACCACCGTCGGAGTCCCATCGGCTCTGACCCCTCGTCTCACCATGCACCTTGGCTCCCATCGCCATGCTCTCAAGGTAAGGGCCCCTTTTCTTATCGCCTCCAAAGGCCATTAGCAATGGGTAACATCCTATCTGCTAAGCAAGCCCCGCAAGTTCGGGCCCTCGCCGGTCTCCTAGACACTCACCGGTGTAAGATCTCTTTGAAACAGCCCCAAGTCTTCTGTAACCATGGCCCTCCATGCCGCCATCACTCTCAAGCAGCTCCAGCCCCACTAAACAGCCCGCAACCCGCTTTCCCCGTCCCATGGCCTGCTTTCTAGCATCTAATAATGTTTCTGCTTTTAACAGCTCCCCATACTTCTGCAGGGCTTCCTCCTGTCTCGACCTCACTCCTCTTCACAGCCAGCCAAAGTGACCTTTCTCATCCCCCGCCCCCCTCCTTTTTTGCTTGAACCCCCACTGTGTTGCAGATTGGGCCACCCCATGTCGGCCTGCCTCGTTAACATCGGCCTCTCTCGTGCCCATGGAGACTTTGGCCTTCTTGTTGCCCTCACCTATGTCTCCACCACGCCCGACGCTGCCGCCACCACCGTCGCTGGTGCCCTGACGCGACTTGTCCTCACCGCTGCAGTCCTCCAGACCATCACACAGTCTGCCTCTACCGCTCTTCGCCGCCAAGAAGAGATCAACTACCTGTAACGCGCTGTCATTTGGGACTTTTAACAACAGATGGATCTTATAGCCGCCGAGATCAACAAGAATTGGACATTGGCCACCTTTGCTTGCAACGGCAAGATACCGCCCCCCAAATTGTACATTTATATCCCCGTCATACTCACCTCCCTCTTCAGCCCCGCTTCCCTCATTGCTTACTGCCTCTTGGGCCTCGGCTACTTGTTGCTGCTGCCATCCTGGCCCTTATTTGAAAAGAAGGGGGAAATGTGGTCACCCCTCAGGCTGAAGTGTGGTTTGCTGGCCTGGCGGGGGAGCAGCCGCGGTAGGCCTAATTCCGATGCCCCCATAATAGGGTGGCTGGTCGGACTCACTGCCACCCCTGAAGGGAGCTCGGCATGGGTGCAGAGTGCCCTCGGGTCTCCCCTTCTCAGCAGCCATGCTTCCATGGCCGCCCCTCCTCCCGGATGGCACCACACGATGCCTGTGGGGTGGCACCCTTCTTCTTCTTTCTCCCTGCGCAGGCACAGGGCGGAAAATTCCCCTCCCTTTTCCCCTCCCCTGACAGCAGCAACAGCCAGTCATGGGTGGAAAAATCCAGTCTGCCCTCCACCCCAGCAACAGCACCAGTCCCTAAACCCTGCCCCTTCCCCCAGCAACAGCGACAGCCAATCCCTAATCACCACCCCTCCCCCATCCAGTACCTCCCACTGACCTTTTGCCGGCAACCAATCAGAACAGGGCATGGCTTTGACCAATCAGCCTTCCCCAGCCCCTATAAAACTGTTGCCTCTCCCTCAATAAAGTTGGACTTGTGTGTTTACCTTGTCTCCGCAGTAGTTCTTCTGCCGTGCGCCCTCCAGTCCTGAGAGCCCCCGACAAGGGCCTGGCCTCCCTTGTCCCCAGTTCATTGCCTGCTTCTCCGGGCGACCCCTTCATCGCCGGCTTTGCCGGGCGACTCCATCAGCCGAACTGCGCAACCCCTGTGAGACTGACCCCTCGTCTGCTGCCGGACCGACCCCTTGTCCCAAGTGGGACCGACCCCTCATCCCAAGCTGGACCGACCCCTCATCCAAAGCTGGACCAACCTCTCGTCCACAGCCAGACCCCACCTCTACCAACTGAGCAAGCCGCCGCAATGGCCAGTACTAAAAAGACAGAACTACAAATGTTGGAGAGGATGTGGAGAGATAGGAGCACTTATTCACTGTTGGTGGGAATGTAGACTGGTACAGCCACTGTGGAGGACTGTTTGGCAGTTTGTAAAGAAGATGTTGATAGATTTGCCATGTGACCCTTCAATACCAGAACTGAATATATACTCAGATCTGTGAGCAGTGATACAAACAGACCTCTGCACACCTATGTTCACAGCGGTGGTATTCCCGATTGCCCAAACTTGGAAACAATCTAGGTGTCCATCAACCAATGAATGGATAAACAAACTGTGATGTAGTCACATGATGGGCTATTATGCAGCTGTAAGAAAATAATTAAGTTGTATATCATATGACAACATGGATGAATCTGGAGAACATTATGTTGAGTGAAACAAGCCAGACACAAAAGGACAAATATTGTATAATTTCATTACTATGAACTAGATATATTGTGTAACATATTTTAAGATTCCTCTTAAATAGACTGTAATAGAAAGACACTCATAAAGATGCAATATGATTAGTGGTTAATTGGGGCTAGGGAAGGCATACTAAGGTGGGTAGAGTTTTTCTCTTTGGAGTAATGAAATAATTCTAAAATTTTTTATGATGATGATTGCACAATATTGTGATTGTACTAAAAGCCATTGATTATACACTTTAGATAGATCATACAGTATGTAAATACATCTCAACGAAACTGCTTAATAAATAAATAAATAAATGTTGAAGAATAGAGAGAAATTGCAGCTAGGAAAGGAGGGGAAACAGAGAGATTGAAAGGTGAAAATTTTTCTGGTTTGATTTTTATTATTATGATTGAAATAATGAAAAAGCTCTAATAATGACTGGAGTGATGATGCAGAATAAAAAAATAATATGGAAGGATTTTTCTTCAACATATGGGTGATGTACCTGCTGAGAACAGGTTTTATGTTGGATAGTCCTAGGAAACTTCTGAGTTCAGAAAGAAGGTAGTAAACCCTGGGCAGGCCCCCGCTGGGCTTCTGTGCACCCACATCTCCCTGCACCCTAGGCTGGTGCACTGTTCTGGGTCTGCCAAGCTTCCAGGGGGCAGTGAGCTCCTGGACCAGCAAACTGTGGCTAGCTCCTCACTGGACAGGCCAGGGGCTGGTACCATGGAGGTAGGAGGACTCTGCTAAGTGGAGTGATGTGAGAAGTCACATGCAGGCTTTGTGCTGCACCAGGAGCTTTCTCCCGCGATCCTCCATGGGGCGGGAATAAAAGCCTGGGTTCCAGGACTGCTGTGGCCCCAGGAGTGTGGGCTTGGGCTGGAGGCTTCCGGATCCTGCTCCTTCTGCGGCCCTTCCCTCTGAAGCTTCAGGGTCACCGCGCTGAGGAGTCCACTTCACCAGTCTGGGTAAACTGACCCTGAACTCTCCGAACACCTTCTTAGAGATGAAGGCGCAGGCAGGAAGGCGAGGGGCACATTTCCACCACCCAGCTGGGCCGGCGCTTCCTGCGCTGTGGCCTTCCCGCCTGCAGGGGGCGCGCAGCCGCCTTTTCTAAGGAAACCCCGGAAATGCCCCCAGGTTCCTGCGGGAGCCGAACAGCCTAGGCGGGCGGTGAAAGGCCTCGTTCCCCCGGGGCCGCGAGGGGCTGCCAGGCCTGGGCTGCTCGGCGGGGGGCGTGAGGAGAGAGCCCCTCTTCCCTCGGGGGCCACCGGTGGCTGCGTGGTGGTGCTTACAGGGCTTTCTTCCCTAACGTGAGCGGAGGACTTCGGGTTCCTGCGCTGCCCCCGTTAGTTCATCGTCTCCTCTCAGGGGACGTTCAGGAGACGTGTTTGCCCAGAGCCCCCGCTCACTGAGGCTGCCAGCGCTGTGGGTTCAGGACTCTTGCTGGAGACAATCCTGAGGGAGCTTCAGAGAGGAAAGACGTCTACAGCCCTGAAAGGGTAGGAAAGTATTGCAGCTTCCCGTGGAGAGGTCGGGGCGGCGGGCGTGGCCGAGCCCTGGGCTGAGGGGAAGGGGCGCTCCTCGTGCGCGGCGCCCTCGGTGGTCACAGAGGGGCGCACTGTTCCTGCACCGCTGACAGAGCTGAAAGAAATGTTGACAGACTTACAAGTAGGGGCAGTGCAGCTCCCCCCATTACATTTAAGTGTTAGTAACCCAAATTCCAACATTTATAATAATTTTATTTTCCTGGCTTTAATTAAAGCAAACGTAAATTTTTTTTTGAAATATTCTTTTTAATTTAACTTGATTTCAAATGACAAAATGACCACGTTGTACAGTTTCTCCTGACCAAGTGAGGATCATCCGTCCCTTTTAAGTTTAACTTGCTGACTTTTCTTTTGTTTCAGTGTGACTGTTACGTTTAAAAAAGATATAGAAACATGGATGTGGTACTCGCACAACATGAGAATGTACTAAATGTCCTTGAATTTACAGTTTAAATTGGTTAGTTGTTTGTTATATGAATTTTACAAGATATTTCTCCTTGAGGTTGAGATGAGTTTGTACGAAGTAAAATTTATGCATCAACAAATATCAGATTTTGAAGTTCAAAACATGAATGTAATTTTCAGTAGCTACGTTGCATACTGCTGAAAAGTACTTAAGATGCAATTTCTCCAGGACTTAAATTATGTTCACTTAAGAGCTCTGTCAGCGGTTTTTTGTAAATCGTATGTATTCATTGAAAGTAAACTTGTGAAAATCTCAAAATTGACTTCATTTTGTGTATTTCCTTGGAAAGGTGAAATCAGTATGTTTACAGTCTCATTATTTGTGTATGCTTATTTTCTGTAATAATATTTGAAATTGTAACGAACCTATTTCAAATTCCTTTTTTCTTTTTTTATATTCAATTAGAAAATTATTCATATGTCTAAATTTTATATTAAATAAGCTGGCATCAATAGGCCTAATTACCATCCACCCTTATGAATTGTAAGGATTTTTTGTTGAGATTTATTAACTAATTTTTCTTGGTTCAGTATGTCCTGTCACACTAATAAGTGCTGTAAATATTTGTAATCTCTTTTCAATGAGAAACTTTTTTTTCCATCTTTATTTTTTAATATTACATTCAAGAAATATCAGGTCCCCATATACCCCCTACCCGCCTCACCCCACTCCTCCCCCCATAGCAACAATCTCGTCCATCATCACGAGTCATTCATTGCACTTGTTGAACACATCTCTGAGCACCGCTGCACCTTGTGGTCAGTGGTCCACATCATAGCCCACACTCTCCCACGTTCCAGCCAGTGGGCCATGGGAGGACATATAATGTCTGGTAACTGTCCCTGCAGCATCACCCAAGACAACTTCAAGTCCCAAAAACGCCTCCCGATCTCATCTCTTCCTCCCATTCCCCACCACCAGCAGCCACCATGGCCACTTTCTCCAAACCAATGCCACCTTTTCTTCAGTTACTAATCATGATAGTTCATGAATAGAATATCAGTAAGTCCATTCTAATCCATATTCTATTCCTCTATCCTGTGGACCTTGGAATGGTTGTGTCCACTCCACATCTATATCAAGAGGGGGCTTAGATTCCATATGGATGCTGTTTTTAAACCTTTTTAACTAATGATTAAAGAGCATTGTCAAAATATTACTACTAAGCAAAGTATTTTCCCCTAACCAATCTGATTATATTATCTTTATATCATTTATATGTGAACATACATAAACAATTAAGTGTATAGTAAAAGTTGTGAATTTACACAGCAAACATGCATAACATCATACAGGAGTTCCATACATCAACCTTCCACCAATACCTTGCATTGTCATGAGATGTTTGTTACAAACTATGAAAGAACACTGTCAAAATCTTACTATTAATCATAGTCCTTATTTTACATTTGGTGTATTTTTCTCCCAACCCACCCTATTATTATTTTTAAAAAAAATTTTTATGACAGAAGTTGTAAACTTATAAAACAATCATGTACATGTGCAGAATTCCCAAACAACACCCCTTCATCAGCAAACCACAACATGGTGTGTCATTTGCTACAGATAAAATAATATCATCTGATTGTTGACTGGGGTAAAACTGCCTGGGAAGGAGTAGAAAATGAGAGAAACTGGTGACTGATGGGACAAAGCAAAGTGCCTAGAGTGAACTGATGTAAGTTTTGGGGAAGATGCAAGGAGAGTTGACAGGGCCAGCATGGGGGTAGCTGTGAAGGGCTATGACTGACTGGGGCACACAGTGCACAAGAACTGTGGCAAGGCGCATGATAGGGGGAGCTGAGTCCAGGACAGAGATGAGAAACCAAATATAAATGGAACATTCAGAAATTATAGGAAATAATTCTGTTTGTATTGATGAAGAGATATTTGAGCATATAGCATACAATCAAACGATGTTTCCACTTATATTCTTTAATATGTATCTTCTCATAGGATAAGAGTTGACATTCATTTTTAGTAAATCTGCATATAAGTATTGTCATAACCTTCATTGAGCCTTATTTTGCCATAAAAATGTTTCATAAAATGTCATTATGCTTCCCAACAATGTATTAAAATTTGGGAACTGGATGTGGCTCAAGCAATAGAACATCCACATACCATATGGGAGGATCTCTGGAGACTCCTGGTGACAAAGATGAGAAAGTTTACCTGTGTGGTGGCCCATGACCACATGAGTGCCCAAGTGGTGAGCCACTGCCCATGCAAGTGAGTCATGCAGCAAGATGATGATGCATCAAAAGAGAGACAAAGGGGAGACTCAAGATGAAGTGCAGCAGAGACCAGGAAATGAGGTGGCACAATTGACAGGGAAACTCTCTCCTCATTGGAGGTTTCCAGGATCGAATCCTGGTGAATCTGAGAGGACAGAAAATGAGAAGAGAAGACAACGCAGACAGCAAAAACAGAAGGGCAGGAGGAGGGGAAGGGGGTAAATAAAGAAATCTTTGAAAAAAAAAAGCTATATTAAAACTTAGTAAGCTATTTGTCATTAAGATTGCATATGAAGGGAAACGGACTTGGCCCAGTGGTTAGGCCGTTCGTCTACCACATGGGAGGTCCGTGGTTCAAACCCTGGGTCTCCTTGTCCCATGTGCAGCTGGCCCATGTGCAGAGCTGATGCGAGCAAGGAGTGCCGTGCCATGCAGGGGTGTCCCCCGCATAGGGAAGCCCCACGCGCAAGGAGTGCACCCCATAAGGAGAGCCACCCAGCATGAAAGAAAGTGCAGCCTGCCCAGGAATGGCACCGTCCACACTTCCCATGCCGCTGATGACAACAGAAGTGGACAAAGAAACAGACAACAGAAGCGGACAAAGAAACAAGATGCAGGAAATAGACAGAGAACAGACAACGGGGGGGGGGGGATTAAATAAATAAATCTTAAAAAAGAAAAAGATTGCATAAGAAGTGGTACTTGACCAACTCTAGCAGGTAGTTTTAAAAGATTATAAAAAAGTAGACAAAAATTTAGAAAACTGACATAAATTATTATAAAATCTATAAATAGGTCACTTAAGCTCATTTGAGGCATTAAGTTTTCCTTTCAGAATGATTCAGATCAATATATCTATTTTCACTTCCATATGTCTACAGTTCAAAGAATATTCTATTTTAAAAATAATAGAATATGTGCATGAGTTTGGTGCGTAGTAAACAGAAATAACAGCCCTCAAATATGGCTATGCACTAATCTCCATGTAAGGACATGAAATGCCCACTTCTCCCTCCCACTAGTTATTTGTGTAGATTGCTGGAAAGTGTGGGATGGAACTGACCAGCAATCCATCCTGGAAGTTTCTGCTACAGCACATACACAATCCTAGGCATAGTAATCATTAATCTTCATATGTGTTGACCCTCACTGTTCTGGGGACCCACACAATTACCATCATATGTATGCACTCACTGTTAACTACTTACTAAGCTACCTACACCCTTGAGCTGCTCTATACATTAGCTAGAGCCGCTCCTTGTGCTGTTTAGCCCTATATAATCTGTTTCCCTACTGTATAGCATGGTTGGTGCCTGATCACCAACATTGGGACATGTGAGTAAATAAATGGTGTGAGTGCTGCTGAACTCCCCATGTGGTTTCTTTGGAATATCAAAAGATTCTGTCAGCCTTCCTGGGCTCAATTACAATTGGCATAGTTGGCAGGATATTCCAGAGAATCCCACTGGAGATAAGGCAGGTGAAAACATGTCAGCCATTCCAGATACTGTAGAGTAGACCCTGCAGTACACAGAGAATTTGTGGGGGGAAATCCTGGGGCAGCCATACATGTCTAAGTGGTATGAGCTTGCCCAGCTGATAAACACTTGAGGACCCAGGAGGGAGTTGGGGAATGCTCCATACACTCCTGCTGGATTAGCGCAGTTAGAGAAAAGAGTAGAGGGAACGTTTATAAAGGAAAATGAGCAATGTGCAGTGGCTGCAGCCATTGCATGGCCCTTCTTCTTTGCCTGGTGTGATACTACTAACAAGCAGCAGCTGAAGCAAATGCAAGGTGACTGGAGGAGGACTTAAAAGTGGAATGGACTCTCCAACTGATAATACAATCAAAAGGAGAAATTAAGAAATCAGAGGAATCACAAGAAGAGGTGCAAACAACGGTCTATCTATGCTCAGGCTAGAGGAAAGAATTACAACTAGAAAGGAATTTGCAGACTTTCACGTCTGCTTTAGTGATAGGTCTCTCTGAGCAATCAGGTAAGAAGGAGATACTGATTCAGATGTAGAAACTACAGAAGAACCTTTAAATCATGCTAAACCACTTGTGCAAGGGAAGGCTAAATCACAGATACAACGCACAAGTAGAAGTTCAAAAGAAAGAACTTTTCCCTGAAACATGCTTGTAAGAAAGCATTCTGCTAACGAGTTAACTAACATAAGGAAAACATTCCTGCAGCAACTCTGCAAACCCCCTGCCACCTGAATGTTGTGTCTGTGGGCTAGTGAGGGCTGACAGAATTAAACTACTTGAAAAGTAGAAAAACATAGCAACATTAATAATTTGTTTTTTTCCATGATAATTCTAATTGGGCCAGGAGAGCCATACTGATGAAATGAGTGCCATCAAAGTTTAGTAACTTTTGAACTGGAAAACCCTAAAGAAATAGATAAATAAAAAATGCTAGCAGCTTTTGTAAGCCTGCAATTAAAATATATTACAAACTAAAAGAAAATTAAAATCTTAACAATATCTTAATTTTAGTCACATTTTATTTTGATTAGAATTTTTATCAAGGTGTTAAAAAAGAGCTTTCAGTTTTAAATCATTAGCTTACTCCTGAATTACAAATCTGTCAAAACTGTACTAATGAAGAGTAACCCAGAATATATGTGTTAAATGTTTGTCAGTCTAAACTGCTATATTAATGCTTAATATAGTGCATGAGTATTCCTAACTGGTTGCTGATTACTAATAAAGTATTTCCAGGAATAAGCTTGCATACTACAGGCAACATGCATTCCAGAAGACATCTTAAAAGCAGCTATGTGAAATGACAGAGAGCTGGGTAACAGCCATAGCAAAGGAATAAGAATAATCAGTCAAATTAGTGAGCTTTATGTTTCTGTTGGTGTGTTTTAAATCTTTTTGGATTTCTCTGTTCAGTGTATATTTTGATACCTCCAGATGGTAATATTCAATTAACAGATGACAATTCTTAAAAGAGCTCTACTCAAATGACCAAAAAATTACTAAGAGCTTATATTGAAAACTAAATATAGATACTAATAAGATAAATTAACATTATATGTGTTAAATTTTTGCAATGATGAAAATTGTAAGTTTTGACTAATAAAATTATTGCCATCCTCTTTTTAAAAAATTGTTTTTGCCTAAATTGAAATGGATATTTTTGCTTTACAGAACAGAATGAGGGATATAACTTAAATGGATATAGAAAGAAGTAAGTGTTTGTGGAAGTGCCGACTCAAATTTGATAAGTTTACTTCAGGGAGTGTTTTGTTTTTTGTTTTTTTTTTTTTAGTGTTATTTATTTATTTTTTATTGACTTTGTAATAATATTACATTAAAAATATATATGTGAGGTCCCATTCAACCCCCCCCACCCCCCCTCTCCCCCCCCCCCCAACAACACTCGTTCCCATCATCATGACACATCCATTGGATTTGGTAAGTACATCTTTGGGCACCTCTGCACCTCATATACAATGGTCCACATCATGGCCCATACTCTCCTCCATTCCATCCAGTGGGCCCTGTGAGGATCCACGATGTCCGGTGATTACCCCCAAGGCGCCATCCAGGGCAGCTCCACGTCTCAAATACGCCCCCACCTCTCATCTCTTCCTGCCCTTCCCCATACCCATCGTCCACCATGTCCACTTTTCCCAATCCAATGCCACCTCTTCTATGTGGACATTGGATTGGTTGTGTCCATTGCACCTCTATGTAAAGAGGAGGCTCAGATTCCACATGGATGCTGGCTGCCATCCTCCCATTTTCAGTTGTAATCACTCTAGGCTCCATGGTGTGGTGATTGTCCTTCTTCAACTCCATCTTAGCTGAGTGTGGTAAGTCCAATAAATCAGATTGTAGGTGCTGGAGTCTGTTGAGGCTCAGGACCTGGCTATCACATTATCAGTCCAGAGATTCAAATCCCCTAACTATATCTTAAACCCCAACATTAACTGCACCTCCAGCAGATTAGTATGAAAGTCTTATGAAGGGAGATCCCATCTGAGTCCAGATTCATCACACATAAACACCATTTCCAGAGAGGGGCCATCTGCCCTGGTAGTAAACCCCATCGGCCATGACCATAACTCTCATGGGTCTCTTTAGCCTTCATAGGAACCAATATCTGGGGGTTGTATCTGCTTTATCTGTCTCTCTGACTCTGCTCAGTTGTGCATGAGGGCAATCCTTCTGCCAGCCTCCAGACTCTTTTTTAGAAACTCATAGCCATATAAACTCATTTCTCCTTTCCATTTCCCCCTTACTTTAGGTCAAACAGCATTTTAAAGTCATGTTGTTTTATGTAGACATGGATATTCTGCTGATCCGCATTGAACCTTCCATATAAGGTCCTTTTCCAGTTGCATCATCAGTTGGTATTTGATAGTGGTCCCTCGTTGCCAGGGAGGCTCATCCCTGGGTGTCATGTCCCACGCTGGAGGGAAGGCATTGCATTTACATGCTGAGTTTGGCTTCGAGACTGGCCACATTTGAGTAACATGAAGGCTGACAGGAGGAAATTCCCAGGCACAATGTTGCTCTAGGCCTTGTTCTTATTTTAGGTTTATCAGCTCACAAGCATAGTCATTAGCATCAGGGGCTCACTGTTGAACCCTCACTCCCTCCCGGTCCCCGCCGCTGTACCTGGGAGACTATTGCTGCTCCCCTAGGGACCACGACAGAGCACCACTGGCCAGGAACCCAGTACCCCCCCTGCTGGGTTTTTAATTGTTGCCACTATGATTATATCCAATCATTACCATGCACCCTGGACATATGTTCTGTACAGCTCACTGTCAGCCATATATCACCTGTCATTGGTATCCCATACCAGTATCCCTCCATTGCCATTGTTGAAACACTCTGTGATCCAGAACTCCCCGAAATTTGAAGCCCAATATAATGTCATGGTCCCTTACTAGGGAATGGCATATAGCGATGGGTTTAAAGGATAGATAAAGAACTTGGATAAAGTTAGATAAAGAACTTAGATAAAGAATGTTGACTTGAAAAAATTCCACATCCTATCCTTTCCCCCCCCCCCAATTATTCAGCGTTTCTTCGTAGGAGTCCTAGACCACAGCAATGCATATATATAATATACAGCACTCCCATACATCCACCACAACACCTTTTTCCTTCCACAGCGATACTCTTACACCCTATTCACATCATATTTACTTAAGGTGATGTACAGAGTCTGAGATATTAGCTTTCTAACATGGTAATATCTGTGCTTACATTATGGTGCATACTTTAGGATACACAGTTCTTTACATTTTTAGTTCTCCTATGTTTTACATTATAGTTTACATTATCAGTCTGTCGTCTCCTATATGTTATGGTGTAATATTACATGTTTTATATCCATCCTTGTGTACTCTCAAGAAACTCCTCCCTTGCCCCCCATTTACTTTGGTTCCACACATTTAACGTCCATTTTCCCTTCCACCTTGGTGCCCACAGTGACAGTCAACCTCTGTTTCCTGAGGAGCCACTTCCAGAGATAGATGGAATAGTGTTTAGGGCCTAACTTGCTCATCTGCCCCAATGCCCTGGGAGCCACCCTTTCTCTCGAGGGATAGAGTTCCCTCTATTTGGTGGCATTAGTCCTCCCCAGGATGTGGGTCCACCCCCACTCTCACTACTTGGGATTCTACCCCATGGTGTCACCCACTCTGGCAGAATGAGCATTTAGACATTCCCCAGGAGCCCGTCCTGCATCAGACCCTCCCCTCCGAGCATTCTAAACAGGTAACCCTCTTTATTATATTTTGATATTATTTTCTCGGCATTTTACTCTCCACCACCTCCTAACCCTCTCCTGTGTTCATATGCTACCCCTCCCTCCCCCCACTTTTGGGCAACATTACCCAACCGTCCCTCCCCAGCCACCCTCAAACCCGTAAAGCCCCAACCAAAGGCAACCCCTTGCCCCCATTTTATCTCTTCTTTGTGTTCATACTTACCACCATCTCATCTTAAGTTCCACCCCTGCAGACATCGGCTCATATCCTTCCTCCACCCTCCGATTTCCTGTAAGCCTATCGTTCAGTCTCTTGCTATCTAGGGCAGCTTGTTTATTTCATATCATTGAGGTCATGTAGTATTTGTCCTTCAATGACTGGGTTGCTTCACTCAACATAAGGTTCTCAAGATTCATCCATGTTATCACATGTGTTTGTAGTGTGTTTGTTCTTACAGCCGAGTAGTATTCCATTGTGTGTATATACCACATTTTATTGATCCACTCATCTGTTGATGGGCATTTGGGTTGATTCCAACTTTTGGCAATAGTGAACAATGCTGCTATGAACATTGGTGTACATATATCGGTTTGTGTCCTTGTTTTCAGTTCTGCTGGGTATATACCCAGCAGTGGTATTGCTGGGTCATATGGTAAATCTATGGCTAGTTTTTTGAGAAACCGCCATACTGTCCTCCAGAATGGTTGGATCCTTCTGCATTCCCACCAGCAGTGGATGAGTGTTCCCCTTCCTTCACATCCTCTCCAGCACTTGTATTCTTCTGTTTTTTTCATAGCTGCCAATCTTGTGGGTGTAAGATGGTATCTCATTGTAGTTTTGATTTGCATTTCCCTGATAGCTAGAGATTTGGAACATTTTTTCATGTGCTTTCTTGCCATTTGTATTTCTTCTTTGGAGAAGTGTCTGTTTAAGTCTTTTTCCCATTTTTTAAATGGGTTGTTTATCTTTTTATTTTCAAGATATAGGAGTTCTTTATATATGCAAGTTATAAGTTTCTTATCAGATATATGATTGCCAAATATTTTCTCCCACTGTGTGGGCTCCCTTTTTACTTTCTTGACAAACTCCTTTGAGGTGCAGAAGGCTTTAATTTTGAGGAAGTCCCATTTATCTATTAGTTCTTTTGCTGCTCGTGCTTTTGGTGAGATATTCATAAATCCATTTCCTATTATAAGGTCCTGTAGATGTTTCCCTACACTGCTTTCTAAGGTTTTTATGGTCTTGGCTCTTATATTTAGGTCTTTGATCCATCTTGAGTTGATCTTTGTATAAGGTGTGAGATGGTAATCCTCTTTCATTTTTCTACATATGGCTATCCAGTTCTCCAGACACCATTTGTTGAATAGGCCACTGTCTCCCAATTGAGAGGGTTTGGTGGCTTTATCAAATATTATGTGGCTATATATGTGAGGTTCTATATCAGAGCTTTCAATTCGATTCCATTGGTCTATGTGTCTTTCCTTATGCCAATACCATGCTGTTTTCACCACCGTAGCTTTATAGTATGTTTTGAAGTCAGGTAGTGTGATTCCTCCAATTTCGTTTTTCTTTTTCAGTATGTCTTTGGCTATTCGGGGTCTCTTTCCTTTCCAAATAAATTTCATAGTTAGTTTTTCTAGTTCCTTAAAGAAGGCTGCGTTGATTTTTATTGGGATTGCATTGAATGTGTAGATCAGTTTTGGTAGGATAGACATCTTAATAATGTTCAGTCTTCCTATCCATGAACAAGGAATACTCTTCCATTTATTTAGGTCTTCTTTGATTTCCTTGAACAATCTTGTATAATTCTCGTTGTATAAGTTCTTTACCTCTTTAGTTAAATTTATTCCTAAGTATTTGATTTTTTTATTTACTATTGTGAATGGTATTTGTTTCTTGATTTCCTCCTGATCTTGCTCATTATTGGTGTACAGAAATG
This sequence comes from Dasypus novemcinctus, assembly GCF_030445035.2. NCBI lineage: Eukaryota > Metazoa > Chordata > Mammalia > Cingulata > Dasypodidae > Dasypus > Dasypus novemcinctus. The sequence goes on from NC_092216.1 coordinate 23,592,402, forward strand.
CTATTGATTTTTGCGCATTGATCTTATAACCTGCAACTTTACTAAACTCATTTCTGTGTTCTAGAATCTTCGTTGTAGATCTCTCAGGGTTTTCTATGTATAGGATCATGTCATCTGCAAATAATGAAATTTTGACTTCTTCCTTTCCAATTTGAATGCCTTTTATTTCTGGTTCTTGCCTCAGTGCTCGTGCAAGTACTTCTAAGACAATGTTAAATAGGAGCGGAGACAGTGGGCATCTTGTCTTGTTCCTGAGTTTAGAGGGAAGGAGTCTAGGATTTCTCCATTGTAAACAATATTGGCTTTAGGTTTTTCATATATACTCTTTATCATGTTCAAAAAATTCCCTTGTATTCCAATCTTTTGGAGTGTTTTTATCAAGAAAGGGTGCTGTATTTTGTCAAATGCTTTTTCTGCATCAATAGATATAATCATGTGATTTTTTTCCTTCAATCTGTTTATATGGTGTATTACGTTGATTGATTTTCTTATGTTGAACCATCCTTGCATACCTGGGATGAATCCCACTTGGTCGTGGTGTATAATACGTTTAATGTATTGTTGAATACGATTAGCAAGTATTTTGTTAAGTATTTTTGCGTCTAGGTTCATCAGAGAAATTGGTCTAAATTTTCCTTTCTTGTGATGTCTTTGTTTGGCTTTGGTACTAGGGTAATGTTAGCATCATAGAAGGAGTTGGGTAATGTTCTTTCCGTTTCGATGTTTTGGAATAGTTTCAGCAGGATTGGTGTCAGTTCTTTCCGGAATGTTTTGTAGAATTCACCTGTGAAGCCATCTGGCCCTGGGCTCTTCTTAGTTGGGAGATTTTTGATAACTGATTCTATCTCTCTGCTTGTGATTGGTTTGTTAAGATCATCAATTACTTCTTTCATCAATATGGGCTGCTTATGTGTTTCTAGGAAATATCCATTTCCTCTAGATTGTCATTTTTGTTGGAATATAGTTTTTCAAAATATCCTCTTATGATAGTCTTTATTTCTGTTGGGACAGTGGTGATATCGCCTTTCTCATTTCTTATTTTGTGTATTTGCATCTTCTCTCTTTTTTTCTTTGTTAGTGTTGCTAAAGGTTTGTCAATTTTGTTAATCTTCTCAAAAAACCAGCTCTTGGTCTTGTTTATCTCTTCAAGTGCTTTCTTATTTTCCATTTCATTTAGTTCTGCTCTTATCTTTGTTATTTCCTTCCTTCTTCTTCCTGTTGGGTTACTTTGTTGTTGTTTTTCTAATTCCTTCAAATGTGCAGTTAGTTCTTCGATTTTTGCTCTTTCTTCTTTTTTGATATATGAATTTATGGCTATAAACTTCCCTCTCAGTACTGCTTTTGCTGCATCCCATAAATTTTGGAATGTTGTGTTATCATTATCATTTGTTTCAAGGTAGTCATTGATTTCTTTTGAGATTTCCTCTTTGACCCACTGTTTTTCTAAGAGTGTGCTGTTTAATTTCCAAATTGTGGTGTGAAGTCTGGGCTTCTGTCCCTTGCAAATCTCCAGCTTGACTCCACTGTGGTCAGAGATAATGTTTTGTATGATTTCAATCTTTCTGAATTCGTTCAGCCTTTCTTTGTGGCCTAGCATATGATCTATCTTGGAGAATGATCCATGTGCGCTTGAGAAAAAAGTATATCCTGCTGTGTTTGGGTGTAGCGATCTATATATGTCTATTAGATCGAGCTCCTGTAATATACTATTCAGATGTTTTGTTTCTTTGGTGATTCTCTTTTGAGATGTTCTGTCCAGAGTTGATAGTGGTGTATTAAAATCCCCCACTATAATTGTAGATGTATCTATTCTTTCACTTAGTTTTTCCAGCGTTTGCCTGACGTATTTAGAGGCACCCTTGTTAGGGGCATAGATATTTATGATTGTTCGATCTTCTTGACAGATTTTCCCTTTCACTAAAATGTAGTATCCTTCTTTGTCTTTCACAATTGTTTCACATTTAAAGTCTATTTTGTCTGATATTAATATAGCTACTCCTGCCTTTTTTTGGTTATTGTTAGCTTGTATGATTGTTTTCCAGCCATTCACTTTCAATCTCCATGCGTCTCTGGGTCTAAGATGTGTCTCTTGTAGACAGCATATGGATGGGTTATATTTCCTTATCCAGTGTCCCAGTCTGAATCTTTTGATAGGTGAGTTTAATCCGTTGACATTCAGTGTTATTACTATCAAGGAATTATTTGTGTTAGCCATATTTTGATTGGATTTGTGTTTGTCATATTTTGTTTGTATATTTTTTTGGTCTTTTTTGTTGTTGTTGTTGGTCTTATACTCTCCTCCAACTTTGCCTTTCCTGTTTTTTACTTTCTTCCTGCAGAACTCCCTTTAGAATTTCTTGAAGGGGAGGTTTCTTGTTGGTATACTCTTTCAGTTTCTGTTTGTCTGTGAATATTTTGAACTCTCCATCATGTTTGAATGCTAGTTTAGCTGGATAGAGTATTCTTGGTTGGAAGTTTTTTTCCTTTAGTACCTTGACTATATCATACCACTGTCTTCTTGCCTCCATGGTTTCAGAAGAGAAATCAGCACTTAATCTAATTGAGCTTCCCTTGTATGTGATGGTTTTCTTTTCTCTTGCTGCTTTTAGGATTTTCTCTTTGTCTTGAGCCTTGGATAATTTGATAAGTATATGTCTTGGGGTGGGCCTGTTGGGGTTTATGACTTGTGGAGTGCGCCGTGCTTCTTGGATATGTACATCTGTCTCTTTCAGTAGATTTGGGAAGTTTTCAGCCATTATTTCCTGCAACACTCCTTCTGACCCCTTTCCCTTCTCTTCACCTTCTGAAATGCCTATAATACGTATGTTTGAGCGTTTTGCATTGTCATTCTGGTCCCTAACTCTTAATTGGATTTTTTCTATCTTCTTATTGACCCCTTCTACTATCTGTTTGATTTCTGAGGTACTGTCTTCCACATCACTAATTCTCTGCTCTGTCTCTTCTAGTCTGCTGATATTTGCTGCAAGTGTATTTTTGATTTCTTGAACTGTGGTGTTCATTCCCATCATATCTGTTATGTTTTTGCGTATGTCTGCAATTTCCCCTCCAAGTGATGTCTTCATGTTGTTAACCTCTTTCATTACTGCATCAAATTTGTCGGTGATGAATGTTCTGAGTTCTTTCATTGCTTGTGCCAAGTTTTGCTCCCCTTCGTGCTTATTGGTTTGTTGATTGGATTCAGTCATGTTTTCCTGATTATTGGTTTGGTTTGTAGATTTTTGTTGCTTTCTGGTCATCTCTTTATTTTGACGAATTTAATCAGTTCCTTTGCTTCTTTGTCTGCTTTTGGAGGTTAATTAGTTGTTATTTTTGCATAGGTGTTATATCTTCTCTTTGTCACTTTTTTCTTCTTACTCAAGTTACTTGTTGTTGGTTAAGTTCACTTTAGAAGAAAGTATTAGTGTTGGGAAAAGGCAATTGTGTCAGCAAGGGTAAAGTGTAAAGTGGTATTGGTAATGTATGTTAACAAAGCAAGAATATGAGATCTGGGAGGATGGAGGTTAGATTCATGTAGATTGTATAGAGTTATAGCTGTAGGTAGAGTATCTTTTATGAAGTAGATGACTGAATATAGGCGGAATATGGTATGAACTACAAAGCTATTGTTTTCATTAGAGAAGGAAAAAGAAAAGAAAGGTAATAGTTTCAAGAGTGGATAACAGACAGAAAACAGAACAAAGGTATTAGAAATTAAGAGTTAGACACTTTGTGGATCAAAGAATGGGAGGTGAGGGGTGGAATATAGGAGAGACAGTAGATGATAGTGGTTATCAAGATGCAGGGGAAGAGGGATAGTGTAGGTAGCCTAAATCAGTTCACACAGAAATGAGGCAGTGGAGGATGGGAAAACCCAGCCAATGTGAGGTGTTCCCTGTAGCACGTATTGTGTACTTGAATTAAAATAAAATAAGTGGAAAATGAGGGACAAGAGGGAAAGAGAGAACCGAAAAAAAAAAACACTAATTATAATAAAGAAAAAAAGAAAGACAAGAAGAAAGGAAGAAAGAAAAAGAGGATAGGCAAGCGGTGGGGAACAGATGGGGGGAGAGAGATACAGGTATACACGTGTCACAATTGCAACACTATCTAAAACAACAACCAAAAAAACCCCTAAATATCTGTATATAAAAAAAAAAAGGACTTTGGGGGAGACGCTAGGAGAAAAGACTAGGGGATAATGCAATATTAGCAATCAGGGCGTCAAAAAGAGTAAAAAATAAGATAAAGTGAAAATAAAAACAAAACAATATGAACCATTAAAGATAAAACGCAAACGTTGAGGTCCAGGGCACTCAAGGACCCCAGGTAGACCCCAGAGCGTGATGGATTCAGGGGTGGAAAGTCTGAGACACTGAAGACTCAAGAGGTGTGAGTCTGGGTTGTGGACCGCCAGAGTTCAGGGGACCCAGACCTGGCAAGCTCAAATCTGGTCCACAGAAAGCTTAGGAGCCCCGCAGTGCAACACAGCCCTCAGGGATCCCCGTAGCTGGGTGCCAGCCCTGTGTGGGAAGCCAGATCCGCGAATTTTATATTGAATTTCTGATCCCTGAAATTCACCTAACTCCTCAGGGTATCAGCCTTTGGACAGCTCCCTCCCTGTGCTCCCTCGCAACGGCCACTTGAGGGCGCCTCTACACCACGGCCAGTTCAATGACCCAGGTCCCAAGCCCCGCCGGGTGGGGTGGGCTTCAGCTGGAAACCCCGAAAACAGACTCTAAGTTCCGAAATCCCAAACTTCACAAAATATCCTCCAATCAGCTTCCAGACGTGTCCTCCTCCCTCACTGCACCCTACAACAGTCTCCCAATTGTGTCCCCTTATTGTCCAAAATCCAATTCCTTTGCAGATCGGCAGCCGGACCTGTGGGGATGGGGCTCCAGGTGGAAGCACTGCCCCCCCTGTCCAGTGACCAAAAACGTCCCCCGCTTCACAAGAAAACACCGTCTGTCTCCCGAAATCAATCTGCAAAGGAGTCTTGTCCCAACAATCCCTCACCAGCCAGCCCAGTATCCACGAATTTCTCAGCACCGCAAAGCCTCTAGTAAAAGGAAAAAAAAAACAAAAACCCTGGCCGCCGCGGCCCCGGAGCTTCAGGAGCACCCGCTACCGCGGCTCCGCCCACCCAAGGAGGGAACTTCCCGAGCCCAGCTGGGACCTCCGTTTATATATTATAGATGTATCCTCTCTGTTACCTTCCCACCGAATTGACGTCCAGACACCTTCCAACCAGCAAAAATCCCTGAAACAGCGCGGTCTCAAAGAGCCTTCAACGCTGCCCAGCTGCCCCCTGCAGAGACACTACCAGGCAAGCTCACACAGCCACCATCTTGCCGAAAACCAGGGAGAGTGTTTTGTCCTAACATAAGATGGCTGGTTTTCATAAAATCAGGATGGAAGTATGTAAGACAAATTTTGATTGCATATGGCAAGTTGTAGAAGACAATATAGGAGGTAGGATTAAGGGAATGTGTTCTGTGAAGTTGAAATTTGTCTTGAGATGAAGTAACCAGTCTATGTGGTTATGCATTGTTATAAGACATTTATAAAAGTATTGCATAAATGGAAATATCCAGGAAGCTGTTATTAAATAGAAAGTGAATTGGTATTTATAAAAAAAGTAACTTCATAACAGGAAAACCATTTCAGGAAGGCCATTTCAATCTGCAGGTGAAAGTGGTGGTAGGAAGAAGATAATCTTGATTCCACTGGGAATTTTAGGTTTTCATAAAGTAATGAAGAAAGTAGTTTTTCCTGTACTGCTAAAATAAAATACCAGTTAATTAATGTAATCATGGTAAAGGTGTAAAAGCAAAAAGTAAAGTAATAAAGTAGTTAAGACCATTTGATATGTTACTAGCTGAATGAAAAGTGTTTAGAAATTGTTACAGAATTAAAGGGCTTTTATAACATTCTGTTAAACAAAGTTGTCTGATAAAATGTTCATATGAATACTTAAAGACTGTATAAAATTCCCACAAATTAAACAATGCATTCTTCAAAATATTAAATAGAAGCATAATGTTGTTAATCATGGTTTTAATTATTTTAAAAAATGGGTTGTGTCACAGAATCCACCTCTCCACCTTGTCATCAAAGGCAGACGCAGGCTTGTATTCATCTGATTTGCCCCACCTCCACTGAAGAAGCAGTTCTTTGGGTGTAGAGAATGGCCATTGGGGTTGCCAAGAATGACACATAACACTAGGTTATCATAAATTAAAGTAACATCACTGCTGTATACCAAAGTTCCAAATATTGGTTTGCTGCAAAATATCAGTTATATCACTATCACTTTGCTTTAGATCTCGCTAAGGCTTTCTTTACTATCTCCTTAGGCAAGTCAAGCTAGCTTGCATTCACCTTCATGTAGGGGGCCAGAGGTGGATCTTGCACTACATTGCCAAGGCCATGTGCAGAGCCCACACCATCTGTCCTGGCCTGGTGACAAAGGATCCAGCTGTGCAGAAGAAAGCAGTGGCCATAACCCTATTTCATTATACTGATATTATTTTAACTAGTAATTCTTTTTCAGAATTAAAAGAAGCCTCAGAAACAATGGTATGTTATCTTAAGAGCCTGGAATGGGCAAACAGTAGGGACAAACTTGCAAGGTCCCTGCTGCCAGGAAACTCTTAAGTGTTGTTAAAGTACGATGTTTTCCCATACCACAATTCAAAACAATTATGGCCTTTTTGTGGTTGTTGAGGTACTGGAAACCTTTCATTCCTCATTTAGCTCAGATATTAGAAACCAATGTATGTGCTAATCAGGAAGGGTTGTACATAGAAATGAGAAAATCTCCCAAGTGGGCTGCTTTTTAAGAAGTAAAGAGGGCAATAATACAGTCTCAAGCAGTAAATGGGTGGGCCTTGACTTACCCAATGAATGGGATGTAGCTAGCACCAACATTGTCTTTGGGTGAGATTTATGGCAAAGACACCTTTCTAAACAAATACCCCTTTGGGTTTTTTAAAATACAGTTTTTAATTTTTTAAAAAGATACTTGGATTACATAAATGTTACATATAAAATATAAGGGATTCCCATATGCCCTTCTCCCAACCCCTCCCACATTTGTCCACATTAACATCCTTCATTAGTGTGGTACATTTGATACAATTGATGAACACATTTTGGAACACTGTCACAAAGAATGGATTATAGTTTACGTTGTAGCTTACACTCTCTCCTGCATAATTTTGTAAGTTTGACAAGATATATAATGACTTGTATCTGTCTTTGTAGTGTCATTCAGGCCAATTCCTAAATCCTGGAAATGTTCCCATATTACACCTGGTTTTCCCTCTCCCTTTCCTCAGAACCTCCAGGGGCCACTGCCTCCACATCAATGATAAAAGTACTTCCATTGTTAGAATCACAATAAGTCTATTCTAGAATGCCAAGAAGTCTACTCTAGTCCATCTTCATTCCCCAATCCTAAGGAATATGGTATGGTGATGCCTACTCCACCTCTATTTGAGAGGGGGCTTAGATCCTATGGTGCAGATGGATAGGACTATCTTGCTTGCAGCTGCAGACTCTCTATGTTCTTTGGGATGTTTGCTGTCCATCATCATTTCCTTGTTAGTTGTCCTGGGGGACCCTAATGAACTAGAGAGTAGGGGTTACAACTCCGTTGAGATTCAGGGCTGAGCTGGCACATGGACAGACCAAAGATTTGTCTTTTAGACATACACCATCAACTCTAGCCCTAAATATAGGGTCAAATAGGAGGGGCAGAAGAGCCATGTGTAAGGAAACCAAAACTGAGTCCAACTCCGTCACACTTGGGAGCATAAGTTCCCAGGTAGGGCCCACTGGCACAGCACCAAACTCCTGAGCTGTCTGCCCTACCTGTTGTTCTGAATGCCTCCACCATTTGAGGCAATATCTAATTTGGCAGTCAATAAGATCCTTCCGGGGTGTGCATAAGCACAACCTCTGGAATGACTCCCTTCACTTTGAAGTCTCTTAGCCATATAAACTCATTTGTCTTTACCCTTTCCCCCTTTTGGCCAATGTCTTTTTCCAGTTGCATTGCTAGTTGATGCCTGTAGTAATCCCTTGGTGCCAGGGAGGTTCATCTCCAGGAGTCATGTCCCATGCTGTGGGAAAAACATTTATATGCTGAGTTCCTCTTAGAAAGAGGCCATATTTCAGCAACAAGGAGGCTCTCAGGACGTAACTCTTAGGCACCCTATAATACTAGGCTCAGTTTCAATTTCAAAATGAAAGGTTCATAAGTTATCCGACAATATGAAGTGTCTGTCAATATTCCTTCCTCCTTCACTAGTTGCTGCCCCTGTATTTGGGGGATTCTTGCTATCACATTAGAGAATGTGGCAGAGCTTCCCAGGATGGGAATTTGGTATTCTTTCAGGTATTGTGTGAATCTCCACAAACCATGACAAAGCCCCATGAACACGTGAAAAAATTTATATGCCTTTTATGAAGGTTTGCCCCAGGTGAACCACCTTCCATACATTCTCCATCACTGACACCCCACACCAGTGATCCTCCCTGCCACAGTTCTAACCCTTCTGTGATCCAAAACTTCTTCAGAAATGAAGCTAAGAAAATAAGCAAATACAATTACTAAGAAAATGAAATGATGGTTTTAAAAATAAGAAATACAAAAAGTTACACAATATTGGAATAATAAAAAATAAGGAATGGCGCCGCCCACACTTCCCGTGCCGCTGACAACAACAGACAACAACAGAAGCGGACAAAGAAACAAGACGCAGCAAATAGACACCAAGAACAGACAACCAGGGGAGGGGGGGAAATTAAATAAATAAATAAAATCTTTAAAAAAAAAAAAAAAAAAAAAAAATAATTAAAATTTAAAGTTAGAAAATTTTTTTTGAACTTAGTGTGATTATTTTGGTGGTGCATTTTATTCTCCACTGCTTTTTTAAAAAATTTACATTTTATTTATTTCTAAAAGATACTTATATTATCTAAAATGTTACATAAAAAAATATAAGGGATTCCCCTATGCCACACTCCCCACACCTCCCATGCTTCTCCACAATAACAACATCTTTCGTTAGTGAGATAGATTCATTGCAATTGAGAAACACAATTTGGAGCATTGCACTAAGCATGGATTACAGTTTACATTGTAGTATACTCTCCATCTCACTCAATTCTGTAAATTATGACCATATATATATTGTCCCATATCTGTCATTGTAATATCATACAGGACAATTCCAAGTCCTGAAATTGCACCCTTATTACACTTCTTTGTCCTCCCTGACTTCAGCACCTCAAGTGGCCATTGTCTCCTCATCAATGATTTAGTTTCTTCCATTGTAAAAAAATTTTATTGACATTGTCTTTCATCACTGTAAGATCTCTTATCTTGTATATACAGTGACATTTTCTTCTATTACCCAGTGTCTTTTTTTTTTTCATTTTGTCTTCCAAGAAGTTTTAGTTTACAGAAACGTTATGTACAGAATATAGGGGATTCTGATAAATCCAACATCCTTCACCTTTTCCCCTTTCCCCTACTAATACAATTTGGTACATTTGTTTCAAAAGATATATAAATGTGGAAGTATTGCTACTAAACATGGTCAACGATTTACATTATGGTTTACATTTTGGACCATTCCCTTTGTAAATTTTGATGAAATTTAGCATGGCCTTTATCCATCATTGTAAGATCATGTAGAACACTTCTATCACTTCCCAAATACCCAATGTTCTATCTATTCTGTTCCTCCCTCCCCTCCCTTGGGAACTGGGCAACAACCAAGCTTCACTCCTTGAAGAACAAGATTCATAGTTACTTGCAAGAACTTTGAGGGCTTAATGTACTGGCCTGTCCCCCCCATTAGGCACTGCCTATGCTCTCGACAGACTCTTGCCCCTCAATCTGAGAACACAGCAGTGCTACCCAGGATGGGAGCCCGACACCTGCCCACTTATTATGTGGACCTCCAACCACTGATAAAACACACTGTGACAAGATGAACACACACACTCCCTAGAAGCCTGCCCCAGGTGTGCCCTGTCCTGAATGCCCCAGAAACACAACACCTAAACCAGTATTGCTCCCCTGCCACACTCAAAAAACATTCCCAACATTGTAGTTTCAACCACATACTGCAAATCCTCAGTGTTCACCTGGTCCCTCTCCCACTTCCATGGACAGTCCAACCCACCCTCGCCACCATCCTCCTCCACAAACCAGCACTGCCCAACCCAATAGCATAATGCACCACTGTCATGCCCATCCACTGCACAACTACACATTTCCACCTTATGATAGATTTTGCTCATATGGGCATTGGCTCACAATCTTCTCATTTCTGTTTCCTATGAATCTACTTTCCAGAATCTAGCTCTGTAATTCTTCTAAATTTTCTTAATTCATATCAGTGAGGTAATGTAATATTTGTCCTTTAGTGACAGACTTGCTTCACTCAACATGAGGTCTTCAAGATTCATCCATGTCATCCCATGTATTAATGATGCTTTCTTTCTTACAGCTTTCTTTCATCCATGTCATCCCATGTATTAATGATGCTTTCTTTCTTTCCATTGTATGTATATACTACTATTTGTTTATCCACGTATCTGTTGTTGGACATTTGGGTTCTTTCCAACTTTGAGCAATACTAAATAATGCTTCTATGAACATTGGTGTGCATATATCTGTTCATGTCCCTGCTTTCAATTCTTCTTGTATATACCCAGCAGTGTGATTGCTGGACCATATGGCAGTTCTACAGTTAGCTTCCTGAGGAACCACCAAACTGTCCTCCACAATGGCTGCAGCATTCTGCCTTCCGACCAGCAGTGGATAAAGGTTCCCATTTCTCCATGTATCCTCTCCAAGATTTTTATTCTCTGTATTTTAATAGCAGCCAGTCTAATGGTTTAAGATGTTATCTTGTTGTAGTTTTGATTTTCATTTCCCTAGTTGGTAGTGATGCTGATCATCTTTTCATGTGCTTTTTATTTTTCATTTTTAAAATTATTTATTTCTATCCCCTTCCTCAACCCCCAGTTGTCTGCTCTGTGTCCATTCACTGTGCGTGTGTTCTGTGTCTGCTTGTATTCTTGTCAGTGGCACCCAGAATCTGTGACTCATTTTGTTGCATCATCTTGCTGCATCAGCTCTCCATATGTGCAGCGCCATTTCTTGGCAGGCTGCACTTTTTCTTGTGCTGGGTGGCTTTCTCTATGGGGCACACCCCTTGCACTTGGGACTCCCTTATATGGTGAACACCCCTTCATGGCATGGCACTCCTTGCTTGCATCAGCACTGCGCAGGTGCCAGCTCATCACATGGGTCAGGAGGTCCTGGGTTTGAACCTTGGACTTCCCATGTGGTAGGTGGAACCCCTACCCATTGGACCAAATCTGCTACCCTTCATGTGCTTTTTAGATATTTGTATTTCTTCTTTGGACAAGTGTCTATTCAAATCTCTTGCCCAATATTTGAATGGGTTGGCTTTTTATTTTTAAGGGGTAGAATTTCTTTATATATGCTAGATATTATGCCCATCAGATATGTGGTTACTAAATATTTTCTCTCATTGAGAAGGCTGCCTTTTCACTTTGTCAATGAACTCCTTTGAGGTGCAAAGGTTTTTAATTTTGAGGAGACTCCATTTAGATATTTTTTTCTTTCATTGCTCTTGCTTTGGATGTAAAGCTCATGAAATCATTTCCTTATACAAAATCCTGTAGGTGCTTCTGTACATTGTCTTCTAAGATCTTTATGATCTTGGCTCTTATATTTAGATCTTTCATCCTTCTTGAGTTAATTTTTGTATAAGTTGTGAGATGGTATTCCTCTCTCATTCTTTTGGATATGGATATCCAGTTCTGCAGTCCCACTTTTAAAGAAGTCATTCTCACCGAGTTGAATGGGCTTGGTGATATTGTCAAATATCAGTCGATTGTGTATGTAAGGATCTATATCAGAACTCTCAATTCAGTTCCTTTGGTCAGTATGCCTATCCTTGGGCCAGTATCATACAGTTTTGACCCCTGTAGCTTTGTAGTATGTTTTAAAGTCAGGTAGTGTGATTCCTCTGATTTGGTATTTGTTTTTCAATATACCTTTGGCTATTTGGGTCCCCTTGCCCTTGAAAATAAATTTCATAGTTAGCTTTTCGAATTCAGTAAAAAATTCTCTGGTAATTTTTACTGGGATTGCATTAAATCTGTAAATCAGCTTGCATTGGATAAACATGTGAATGAAGTTTAGTCTTCCTATCCATGGATAGGAAATATTCTTCTGTTTGTTTAGATTTTCTTTGATTTTCTTTAAAAGTGTTGTGTAGTTTTCTGTGTTTCTGTCACTTACATCTTCAGATAAGTTTATTCCAGGTATTTCATTCTTTCATTTGCTATTGTAAATGGGATTTTTTTTCTTGATTTCCTCCTCAGATTGCTCATTGTTGGTATACAGAAATGTTACTGATATTTGCACATTTTTTTCACATTTATCTTATAACCTGCCACTTTATGGAACCCTTTATATATACTCTAGAAGCTTAGACTCCCAGGGCTTTTGAAATATAGGGACATGTTATCTGCAAATAGTGAAATTTTTATTTCTTCCTTTCCAATTTGGATGCTTTTTTCCCCCTAAATGCTCAAGCAAGTACTTCTAACACAAAGTTAAATAAAAATGGTGGGAGTGAGCATCCTCATCATGGCCCAGATCTTATTGGCAAAACTTCTAGGACTTCAACAATGAATATGATGATAGCTGTGGGTTTATCATGTTGATGAAGTTTCCTTCTATTCCTATCATTTGAAATGTTTTTAACAGGAAAGGTGCTGTATTTTGTCAAGTGCTTTTTCTGCAACAATACAGATTTATCGTGTGACCTTTTCTTTTGATCTGTTTATGTGGTGTATTACATTGACTGATTTTCTTATGTTGAACCATCCTTGCCTACTAGGGATGAAGCTCACGTGGTCATGGCATGTAATTCTTTTGATGTGTTGTTGAGTACAATTAGCAAGTATTTTGTTGATTTTACATTGAGGTTCATTAGAGACATTGGTGTATAATTTTCTTTTCTCATGGCATCATTGGCTTTATTGGCTTTGGTATTAAGGTGATGTTGGCATCACAGAATCTGTTAGGCAAAGTTTCCTCAACTTCTGTTTTTTGCAAGAGTTTAAGTAGGATTGGTGTTATTTGTTTCCAGAATGTTTGGTAGAATTCACCTGCGAAGCCATCTGATCCTGGACTCTTCTTAGTTTAGAGGTTTTTGATAAATTCAAGATCATAATTGAGATAGTGTTTGAGTTAATCAATTTCTTCTTTTGACAATATAGGGTGCTTGTGTTTCTCAGAATTTTTCCATTTCCTCTCAATTATACATCTAGTGGGCATACAATGTTTCAGAGTATCCTATTATGATACTCTATTTCTGTGAGGTCAACAGTGATATCCCCTTCCTCCTTTCTTATTTTATGTATTTGCTTCTTCTCTTTTTCTTTGTTAGTCTTGCAAAGAGTTTAATTTAATTAATCTTTTCAAAGAACCAGCTTTTGATTTTATTTTTCCTAGTGCTTTCTCATTTTTCTTTTCATTTGGTTCTGCGCTAATCTTTTGTTATTTCATTCTGTTTTCTTTGGGGGTAGTTTGTTGGTCTTTTTCTAGTTCCTCCAGGTGTACATACAGGTCTTTGATTTTAGCTCTTCTTTTAAAAAAAACAAACATTTATGGCTATGAATTTCCCTCTCAGTAAAGCTTTCAGTGCACCCTCTAGTAGGCAGTACTTTGTGTTGTCATTTTCATTCATTTCAAGGTAGTAACTGATTTCTTCTGCAGTTTCTTCCTTGACCCACTGATTGTCCAAGAGTGTGCTATTTCAGCTCCATAGCTTTTTGCCTAATCTGATTTTCTGCCCCTATTTCCAGCTTTCCTCCATTGTGATCAGAGGAATTACTTTGTATAATTTCAATCTTTCTGAATTCATTGAGAGATGCTCTGTGTACTAGCATGTTGTCTACCCTAGAGAATGATTCATGTGCACTCGAGAAGAATGTGTATCCTGCTGCATTTGGTTGTAATGCTCTGTGTGTGTATATACACATACATATACATACATATATATACATATATATAATTTCTCTCCCCTTCCGCTCCCCCAGTTGTCTGCTCTCTGTGTCCATTCACTGTGTATTCTCTGTCTGCTTGTGTTCTTGTCAGTGGCACCAGGAATCTTTGTCTGTTTTTGTTGCATTGTCTTGCTGCATCAGTTCTCCATGCGTGTGTCACCATTCCTGGGCAGGCTACACTTTTTCACATACAGCAGCTCTCCTTACAGGGTGCACTCCTTGTGCATGTGGCTTTGCTACATGGGGGACACCACTGCATGTGGGCCAGCTCACCACACCAGTCAGGAGGCCCTGGGTTTCAACCCTGGACCTTCCATGTGGTAGGTGGATGCTCTGTCAGTTGAGCCAAATTTACTTCCCCCTGTATATATATATCAGGTCCAGCTCCTCCAATGATTACTCAAGGTCTTCCTTTCTTGATTCCTGTCAAGATGTTCTAATGGTGAGAATGGTGTATTAAAATCCCCCACAATAATTGTAGAGGCATCATTTTCTAGTTTTTCCAACTTTGCCTTGTGTCTTTTCAGTCACCCTTATTAGCTGCATAAATGGTTATTATAGTTATTTCTTCTTGATAGTATTCTTTTTTAATATCTAGTGGCCTTCTTAAAATAGTTTCGCATTCAAAGTCTATTTTGTCCAACATAAGTATAACTACTCATGCCCTTTTCTGGTTATTGTTTGCATGCAAATTTGCTTTACAACCATTCAGTTACAGCCTCCTTGTGTTCCTGGATGTAAGGTATTTCTTGCAGTCAGGGTAAAGATGAGTCATATACCATTATCCATTTTGCCAAACTGTTACCTTGATTAGAGAGTTTAAGCCATCAACATTCAGTGTTATTACTGTCAAGGAATTACTTATATGCAGTCACCCCTCGGGCTGAAGTGTGGTTTGCTGGCCTGGCAGGGGAGTGGCCGCGGTAGGCCAAGCTGCTGCCCCCATAATAGGGTGGCTGGTCGGACTCACTGCCACCCCTGAAGGAAGCTCGGCATGGGCGCAGAGTGCCCTCGGGTCTCCCCTTCTTGGCAGCCATGCTTCTGCGGCCGCCCCTCCTCCCGGATGGTGCCACACAATGCCTTGTAGGGCGGCACCCTTCTTCTTCCTTCTCCCTGCGTAGGCACAGGGCAGAAAATTCCAGTCTGCCCTTTTCCCTCCAACCAACAGCAGCAACAGCCAAGTGTGGGCAGGAAACTCCAGTCTGCCCTCCACCCCAGCAACAGCAGCCACCAACCCCTAAACCCTGCCCCTTCCCCCAGCAACAGCAACAGCCAATCCCTAATCACCACCCCTCCCCCATCCAGTACTGCCCACTGTCCTTTCACCAGCAACCAATCAGAACAGGGCATGGCTTCGACCAATCAGCCTTCCCCAGCCCCTATAAAACTGTTGCCTCTCCCTCAGTAAAGTGGACCTGCGTGTTTACCTCATCTCCGCGGTAGTCCTTCTGCCGTGCGCCCTCCAGTCCTGAGAGCCCCCGACAAGGGCCTGGCCTCCCTTGTCCCCAGTTCATCGCCTGCTTCTCCGGGTGACCCCTTCGTCACCGGCTTCTCCGGGTGACCCCTTCGTTGCCGGCTTTGCCGGGCGACCCCGTCAGCCGAACCGTGCAACCCCTTGTGAGACCGATCCCTCTTCTGCTGCCGGACCAACCCCTCATCCCAAGTGGGACCGACCCTTCGTCCCAATCGGGACTGACCCCTCATCCAGAGCTGGACCGACCCCTCGTCCGCAGCCAGACCCCACCTCTACCGACCGAGCAAGCCGCCGCAGTTGGCACCCAACGTGGGGCAAGGCAACGCCACCACAGCCTCACTCCATAACCTGGCGACCCCCCCCTCTCTTCTCACCGTGGGACTTCTCTCGTGCAACATTGCTGCTACCTGAGCCTTGGCTACCTCATACGATCCACGGCGGTCTGGGAGAATCGCTGGATCACTTTCTCCTTCCATGTCGGGGGCTTATACCGACCTGCTATGATTAAGAGGAGCCTTGGATTTCTCGGGAGCACGCGCTTGCACGTCTGAAGTAACCCTACCATAGCCCTATGCTCTCCTCTCTTCTCACCCCTATCTTTTCACTCTGCATTGCTGCTCCTGAACCTTGGTGACCTCATATGATCCACGGCGGTCTGGGAGAATCGCTGGATGGCTTTCTCCTTCCATGTCGGGGGCTTATACCGACCCGCTATGATTAAGAGGCGCCAATAAAACTCTCAGGAGCGCCTGCCTGAGCACCTCCACCCCTGCCTTCACCTCTGCCTCCTCCCCTCCGTGCTTGCTCCCCTTTGCCTTGCTCCACTGCTCATCGTTCTGCCCTCCCCTCGTTGGGGCCTTCTCTTGGCCCACGACCACCGTCGGAGTCCCATCGGCTCCGACCCCTCGTCTCACCGCGCACCTCGGCTCCCATCGCTGCGCTCTCAAGGTAAGGGCCCCTTTTCTTATCGGCTCCAAAAGGCCATTAGCAATGGGTAACATCCTATCTGCTAAGCAAGCCCTGCAAGTTCGGGCCCTCGCCGGTCTCCTAGACACTCACCGGTGTAAGATCTCTTTCAAACAGCTTCAAGTATATTGGGACCTTCTTCTCCCCTTTAATCCGTGGCTTACCACATGTCAGCTTTGGGACCCAGACACCTATACTCGCCTTATAGATAGGGTCACTTTTGCTGTGGAGCAGGAAGGTAAAAGATTCCCTCCTGGCTTATTACAGGCAACATGAAGTCCAGAAGAAATCTTGAAGGGTATAATCTATGATATGCTATATAAAAAAGGATTTAAAAGCAGCTATACCAAGAAAGTAAGAATTATGAGTCAACTGTAAATAAATTATATATTTCTGTTAATGTGTTGTAATTGTTCTGTGTTTGTCTGTCCATTTGTTCAATGTCAACATATATTTTGATACCTCCGGATGGTAAATATAAATTACTAGAAATCTTTAAAAGAGCTCTATTCAAATGGCCAAAAATTAAATAAGTGCTTATATTAATACTTAAGTTTATTATATTAATACATAAGTTTAAATGTTAATAAGATATCTACAATTTAAAAAAATTGTAAGTCTTAATTAACAAAATTAACTGTACGTCTTCATAAAAAGTTGTTCTTGCCTAGATTAAAATGAATAACTTATTTTTCTTCACAGGATAATATAAAGAATGTAAAACTTATATGAATATTAAAAAGGTTAAAAGTTTGTAAAAATGCTAATGGAAATGTAATAAGTTTTGCAAAAAGACGTATTTTGTCCTAAAGTAAGATGGCTAATTTTTCATAAACTCTTGAAATTTAATTTGCATGCGGCAAGTGTAAAAGGTATTGTGACAACTTTACGTAAGGGAATGTGTTTTCTGTAAAGATAAAATTTATCTTCAATAGTTTACATTAAGGTATTAAATGGCTAATTCCAAAAGGTCATTCTTAAATATATATATATAAAACTAAATTGATGATAATAATAATAAAAGGTAATTTTATAACAGGAAAGATAAACAGCAACCAAGCTCCCCTGCCAACTTGCTTTTAGGAAACGGTTTCTAATATTGCATGCTACTAAGTATTTAAATAAAAGTTATTCTTAAGGAAACAGAAGATGATTTTGTCTTTGCAGCCATTGTCTATTTAGCAACACCCCTCGCTATCGGCCTAGCCTCTGTTGCGCCGGACGATTGGAACCTTAAACAAAGACTCCTCCTCACTGTCATCTTCCTATCTATCATTACTATATTTACTGCCCTCATTCTCCTTCGTTTATAAAGCAGTCTCCTACAAACCACAAAGCTTCTGTCTTAAACATACCATTCTCAACCCTATCCTCTAAATGATCTTCTCACTTCCCCCACAGCCTTTAATACTTTATTTCTTCCTCATAACCTTTGCTTTCTTGATAATATTTTCCACCATCTGTCTAGCCGCTACTGCCCCAGAAGATTGGAACCTCAGAAAACGAATTCTACTCTCCATCACCTTTCTGTTTATTATCTTCTTTTATGCTTTACTCCTTATCTTCCTCCCATAATGACTTCACCAAGCCTCCTCTTGTCCAAAACCATCACCCTTCTTTTCCTCACACTCCCCATTGCACTCACCAACCCCAGCCATCAGCCTTTTAATTGGACAGTAAGCCTCTGGCAGGAAAAAGTAATCCTCTCCTACAATGTCTTCGCTGCCAAGGAGAGATCAACTACCTGCAACGTGCTATCATCCTGGACTTTTAACAGCAGATGGACCTTATAGCCACCGAGATCAATGAGAATTTGACATTGGCCACCCTTGCTTGCAACGGCAAGATACCACCCCCTAAATTGTACATTTATATCCCCGTCATACTCACCTCCCTCTTCAGCCCCGCTTCCCTCATTGCTTACTGCCTCTTGGGCCTCAGCTACTTGTTGCTGCTGCCATCCTGGTCCTTATTTGAAAAGAAGGGGGAAATGTGGTCACCCCTTGGGCTGAAGCATGGTTTGCTGGCCTGGCAGTGGAGCGGCCGCGGTAGGCCAAGCTGCTGCCCCCATAATAGGGTGGCTGGTCGGACACACTGCCACCCCTGAATGAAGCTCGGCATGGGCGCAGAGTGCCCTCGGGTCTCCCCTTCTCGGCAGCCATGCTTCCGCGGCTGCCCCTCCTCCCGGATGGTGCCACACGATGCCTGTGGGGCGGCACCCTTCTTCTTCCTTCTCCCTGCGCAGGCGCAGGGCGGAAAATTCCAGTCTGCCCTTTTCCCTCCCCCTGACAGCAGCAACAGCCAGGTGTGGGTGGGAAACTCCAGTCTGCCCTCCACCCCAGCAACAGCAGCCACCAATCCCTAAACCCTGCCCCTTCCCCCAGCAACAGCAACAGCCAATCCCTAATCACCACCCCTCCCCCATCCAGTACTGCCCACTGTCCTTTCGCCAGCAACCAATCAGAACAGGGCATGGCTTCGACCAATCAGCCTTCCCCAGGGCCTATAAAACTGTTGCCTCTCCCTCAGTAAAGTGGACCTGCGTGTTTACCTCATCTCCGCGGTAGTCCTTCTGCCGTGCGCCCTCCAGTCCTGAGAGCCCCCGACAAGGGCCTGGCCTCCCTTGTCCCCAGTTCATCGCCTGCTTCTCTGGGTGACCCCTTCGTCACCGGCTTCTCCGGGTGACCCCTTCGTCGCCGGCTTTGCCGGGCGACCCCGTCAGCCGAACCGTGCAACCCCTTGTGAGACCGATCCCTCGTCTGCTGCCGGACCAACCCCTCATCCCAAGTGGGACCGACCCTTCATCCCAAGCAGGACTGAACCCTCGTCCAGAGCTGGACCGACCCCTCGTCCGCAGCCAGACCCCACCTCTACCGACCAAGCAAGCCGCCGCACTTATATTAGCCATATTTTCTTTAAATTTATGTATATCATTTTTTTACTTCTCTTTTTACCTTTTTAGTTTTTCTAACACTCTCCTCCAACAGTCTCTCCTATTTTTTTCCTTTCAATCTCCAGAATGCCTTTTAATATTCCTGAAGGGTAGGTTTCTTATCGACAAACTCTCTTAATTTATCTATATTTTGAACTTTCCTTCATTTTTGAATGCCAGATGAGAAATCAACGCTTAATGTCATCAAGCTTCCTTTGAATGTGATAGATCTTTTTTCTCTTTGTTTTCTCCATTCTCTGTCTTGAGCATTGGACAATTTGACAAGTATAAATTTTGGGGTAGGGATGTTAGGATTTTTATGGTTTGTGGTGCAATGCACTTCCTGGACATATACGTCCATGTTCCTCAATAGAGTTGGGAAATTTTCAGCCATTATTTCCTCCAACACTCCTTTTGTCCCCTTCCCCTTCTCTCCTCTCTCTGGGATGCCTATAATGCATATATTTTTGCATTTTCTCTTGTCATTCAAGTTCTTAAGTCCCTGCTGGGCTTTTTCTATCTTTTATTTGTCTGTTCCATGTGTTTGATTTTAGCTGTACTATCTTCCACATTGCTGATTCCTCTGCCTGTTCAAATCTGTTATGCATTTCCAGTTTATCTTTTATTTCTTGGATTGTGTCACTCATCGCTATCATATCTTTTAATGTGTGTTTGTAGTTTCTTCAGTATTTTTTCCCAGTGTCTTCTTAATATCCATAATCTCAACCTTCACTTAGGTTGATTCATGATATTTGTTTGGACATCTTTTATTAGTTGTTCCATGTTCTGCATCTCCTTAGTTTGTTCATTAGACTGGTCCATGTCTAGTTTGTTTTAGTTTGTTCATTAGACTGGGTCATGTCTTCCTGTGTCTTAGTATAGCTTGTAATTTTTTGCATCTAGGCTTCTGATTATCTTGATGGATTTGATTGGTTAGCTTTTCTATTCTAGGGTTTTATTTGTTGTTTTTGTGTATTGTAAGGTTTCACTTGACACTATGTGTAAAGTAATGTTACAAAACCTAGTTTTGTAAGGTTCTTGTAGAAATAAAAACCTAGGGCATTGGTAGCCCAAGGTCACATAACCAGTTATAGCAGACAGAAATGGACTCTAGGTTATTGGTTACCAGTCTAGTGATGTTTCAATTACACCATGTTATATTAAACTAAGCTTTAACCTTTGGGTGTTCATAACTACTTCAAGTTTCTTATTCTGTTTTTATCCTTTTCTATACATACTCATCCTACATCAGGAATTTGACTTTTAGGATACAAATCCTAACTAAACAATAGTTGGTACTTTTTTTCCCCCCATTTCTGGGTTTTACCTCTTTATATTTGATCAGAAGTTGTGGATCAAATTGAAAGGATTTATTACAACTACTCTACAGTAAACATTTTTGAACTGTATTATATATTTTGATGAGTTTGCTGGCTGATGGCCACATCCCAATGGCAGTCTTTCCAATAAACTACTGCTTTGGGGAAAAAAAATATGTATATAATGTGGAATGGGATAGTTTGAGTGAGGACTGTCATCTTTCCCTGAGACCCACCAATAAACCCTGTGCTTAGATGTAGTAGTCTGGTTCCTGGGATTGGGTTATAAATATGGACTTGTCAGGTGTTCCTAGAGATAAAAGAGATTCCCTAGCAAATGGTGGCCTGATTAAAGATTCATTCCCTATCTGCATAGAGCATTCTGTTAACATTCACTGGAGAATGCTTGGCCAAGTAAATGCATTATTTTATAGCACCTGCTGTACCCTTGGGAATACATCTGTTCCTGGGGGGAGGGAGCCAGGTCCATTGCCTTCTATACAAACTATACACAAGAGGGGTGTGCATAAACCATTTCCCTGCATTAGCTTTGGAGTGGGATTCACTGACTATAGTGGAGCAATTCCCACTAAACTGAACCTGCTTCTTTCTTCACATTGGGAGAAACTGGTGGTCCATCCAATGTCTGTGTAAGTCATGTGTTTTCTTGGTGACCCCACCCCAAGAACTGCATGGACTCTTGTTATCTTCCATGTGGTGAGTCTCCTTCCATATAGGTGGTGTATTTGTCAGTCAAAGGGGTGCTGATGCAAAAATACCAGAAACTGGTTTTTATAAAGGGTATGTATTTGGGGTAGGAGCTTACAGATATCAGGCCATAAAGCATAGTTACTTCCCTCACCAAAATCTATTTGGTGGAAGATGGCTGCCAACATCTGCAAGGGTTCAGGTTTCCTGGGATCCTACATTCCTGGATCTTGCTTTTCTCTGGGTTCAAGATTTCTTTCTTCCTGGTTCTGGCTTCTCCTGCCTCTGTGAGCTCACTTCCTGGGGCTCCAGCTTAAGACTTCAGCATCAAACTCCAACCTCAAAAACCCTCAACTCTGTCCTTTGCCATGCCTTTTATCTGTGAGCCCCACCCATGAAGGGGTGGGGACTCAACACCCTAATTATAACTCAATCATGCTCAGGTACAGATAGATTACAAGCATAATCCAATATCTAATTTTTAATTCATAACTATATCAAACTGCTACAGGTGGTAATAGGTATCTTGCCCCAACACTTTGTGTGCCAACAAAGCACTCACAGCATGGTAGAGGCATAGTGATTTATCAGTAGTCATCCCAGGGAGTTGCCAACTCCCTAGGGTGTAATGGACTAAGATTCTGGCCTCCCTCTAGCTGCATGAGTACAACTGAGATGCAAGCAATCTCTATGTCAACAGTGAGAAAATGGTGTGGGGCATGGGGCAGAGATGAGGAGGTGGATCTTAGGAAGACTAAGGAAACTACCCTGGCTGCTGGCCACCTGTACACATCCATGCCACCTGCTCCACCATGTCTCAAGGGTTTGAAATGACTGCCAAGGGGAGTTTCAGACCCTTTGTGAGGAGCTGCAGCAAGTCCAGGCTCTTTTCAAGTCAAAAGTTAGGTTTAACATAAAATCACCAATGACAGGGTTAAAATGGAACTTTCAATATGAGGTATTTTCCTGAAAGTGAAATACATTAATTAAAGAGACAAGATATGGCCAAAAGACAGGGAGCTTCACATGGCTTGGTTAATATATCTTTTCAAAGAGGAGGGCATTATAGATTCAGTTGTTTCCTGTGGAAGCTAACCACTGAGCTTCTGGCTGCAAACTATCTTTTATACAAGGCAGTTTTATTGATACATATTAATAAAACATAGAGTTTATCCAAAGTACACAATTAATGGTGTTTGATACAATCATACAGTTGCACATTCATCACTTCAGTCATTATTAGAGCATTTTCATTAGTTCAATTATAATAAACAAAAAAAGAAAAAAGCAAGAAAATTCTTTACATCTCAATCTGTTTCACTAGCTGTACATAGCTGCTACTTATGGTTCTTCATGCACAATTATTTATTATGTAGTTTCCTTGACATATTTAAATACCATATGATCTATTCAAATGGATTTTAGTATAATCAAAATTTTGTGCATTCATCACCAAAAAAATTTTAGAACAATTTCATTACTCCAGGAATAAAAACCCCTCTCCTTTAGCAGTTTTTCCCCAGGCCTATGAAAACACTAATCTAATTTCAACCCTAAAAACTGATATTTATTTATGTTTTATAGAAATAGTACCATACAACATGTAATACTTTGTGTCAAGTTTCTTTTACTTAGCATACATTTTTTCCCCTGCTATTATCATCTTGCAGTATTAACACACATTTGTAAAAGTAAGAAAAAGAAACAAAAATAACATACATTTGTTCAGTTTCAGAGAATTACGGCCCCATATATGTAATTTTACCCATAACCTATTGCACATGTGGTTTTACTATGCTATACATTCCCATGTTCTATATTTTTAGCTTTCCTTTTAGTTATATATATGACCTTAAATGTTCACTTTAAACCACTTTCATACCCATAATATTACTGCTAGTTACAAACATTATAATGGGCTTTGAACTTTTTCATCGTCAGTTAACATACATCCTTCTTAACAATTCAGTACAAGTTAATCCTCAGCTTTTCATTCTCTAACTTCCTTCTATTTTCTGGTGACCCATATTCAAGTTACTAAATTCACAAGATTACATGATATATTGTTCATCATAGTACATTCATATAGTATTTGGCCTTTTGTATCTGGCTTGCATCACTAACATAATGTACTCCAAGTTCATCCATGTTGTTATACGCTTTGTGAATTTGTTTTTACAGCTACATAATATTCCACCATGTGTATATAACACAGGTGATTGATATCTGGGTTGTTTCCAAACTTTGGCAATCATTAATAATGCCACTATGAACAGCAGTGTGCTGATGTCTGTTCATGTCGCTCTTCTCAATTCTTGTGGGTATATATGTGGTAATGATACTGTTGGGTAACATGGCCAAGTCTATATCCAAATTAGTTAGGAAATGCCATTCCTCCACAGGGGCTATTCCATTCTAGAATCCCACCAACAGTGAATAAGCATTCCTATCTCTCCACATCTGCCCCAACATTAACAGTTTTCCAATTTTTAAAAGTAGCCAAACTAATAAGTGAAATATTTCATTGTACTTTTTCATTTGAATTTTCATAATTGCTTGTGTGGTTGAAAACTTTTTCATGTGTTTTTTTCACCATTTGAATATCTTTGGACAGTTGTCTTTTCAAATGTTTAACACATTTTTTAATTGGGTAGTTTGTCTTTTTATTGTTGAGTTGTATGACCTCTTTACATATCATGGATATTAAACCCTTACTGGATATGTGATTATCAAATATTTTCATGAAATGTAGTCAGCTGACTTTTCATCCTTTTGGAAAAGTCCATTGACATGCAAGTGTTTAATTTTGAGGAAGTTCTATTTATCTATTTGTTGAACCAAGAATCAAAGAATGGTAAGATGAAAGTTTCCCTCTAATCTCTACGAAAGAGAAATTGAGCATACAAGTAAACTCACCATCCTAATCAGATGCCTAGACACCAGGAAAAAATTACAACACACACTAAGAAAATGGAAAAAATGGCCCAAGAAAAGGAAAATATCAGAGGCCCAGAGGAGATGCAGGAATTCAGAAAACTAACCAATAATATGCACACAAATTTCCAAAAACAAATTAATAAGATGAAATCCAATGTGACTAAAGAGATAAAATACATCAGGAAGAAAGTGAGAACAAAGAATGTGAAAACCTGAAAAGTAACAGAGCTCATGGGAAAGACATAAGTTTTATCAAAGCCACATTAGAGGCATACAATAGCAGTCTTGAAATGATAGAATAAGTGATAGAGCAGACAGAACAGCCAAAATGGAAGAGAGAAATGCTTATAGAAGGACAACCAAAAAAAGAGATGAAGACAAATGCATCTACCCAGTCTCAGAGGCTGAGAGCATGAAAATGGTAATCCTAACTGTAGCAAATGTCCAAAAAAGAAAAATCCCCTGAAAGACTGTTCATCAGGCAATAAATTCACTTTAGGTAAAGGAAAAACAACTGGCTACAGCATCCCACTCATGGTCAGGATATAGATGAGGTGGTCCTGCCTTGGAGGGCATTGGAGGCATTAATGAAACAAGTCCTGCCCTGGGACATAGCTCTGTACCTAAATTTCAGTGAGAGTAATGGGCAAAATGGTAGTAAATATCCACAACAATGTTCCGTTTTGGCCTGGAATCAGAAGCCCAGCATCTGCCATTTTCACCGAAGCAGCCTGGAAGGGAGAGAATGGGAAACTGTGCCAGAAGGGCCAAAGAGGGAATACAAAGAACTACCAAGAGAAGAAAACTGGGGGGGGGGGGGGGCAGAGTTGGCCCAAGGAGAGCAGTGTGGCTTTATCAAAGCAAAGCAGGGTGGAGACAAATCAAAAGCAGATGTGAATCCTACAGAAAAACTGCTGTTATGGGCCAGAAGGTGGCCCCCTTAAGAGAGTAAGGCCCTACTAAAAGCCAAAAAAAAAGAAGGCTCTCATGTGGGAAAAAGAGTTTCACATGTTCTATTGTAGATGTTGCTGTATTACAGATGTTGCAGTTATTCCCTATTGTAGATGATGTTGCAGTTCTAATAGCAAACAGTTGCTCAGTAGTTTCTAAACAATATGATGTGGAAACTAGGGCCGAGGCTCTCAGTTCCAGAAGCTGTGAATCCCCTGGTCCCATCTTTATCTCCTCTCTTGTCTGTCTCTTTTATTAAGTTTTATGGACCTTCCCTTTGAGCCAACCTATCACTGAGCTCATCTCAGCAACTGGCACCCAACATGGGGCATGAAGGGAAGGCTCACAGCAACTGGTGCCAGACAGGGACCCAAAGGGAAGAGGGATCACCTCAAGTAAAATGAAAGTTAGTATAATGGCACAGAGCCCTGACTGATATGGAAAGACTTTGAAGTCCTCAAGGGTTTGCTTGTATTTCCCCAAGAGACAGAGATGGCCTGTGTGGGTGCCAGATTCACAGATGGAGCCATGCCATGAACACCAAGAAACAATGAAAATTCCTGTGGAATCCAGAACCTTCAGTCATGCAGATGGAGAGATGGACACTGGAAACTGTATGGCTGGATCTCATTCTGAAGACTAGAATGGCATTACATCAAAGAATTTAAACTATAGAACTTGTTCAAGCAAAGCATCATAAAGCAAGTGTAGCTTGGGGACAGAAAGAAATTAAGAAGAAAATTGAGAGGAGGAAAACTGGAAAAGAAATGTTGAATTATAAAAGGAAGCAATAAAGAAATTCTAGATTAATAGATTTGGAACTTTTCTGTTCAATGTCAGTTTGTTATAATTGTTTGTGTGTTTAATTGTTCAAAAAAGTAGAAAGAAAAAATGAGAGAAAGGAAGGGAAAAGAGAAAGAAAAAAGAAAAGGAATAACTAGAAAAGAAAAAGGAAGGAGAAAAGGGAAAGAGAAAAGGAAAGAACAAGAAAGGAAAAGAAAAAAGAGAAAAAGGAAAAGAGATAAAGAGTAAAAGAGAAAGGAAGGATAAAATGAAAGATGTAAAAGTTAAGTGAATATTGAAAAGGATAAAAAGTTTGTGGGAATGCTAACTGAAATGTTATAAGGTGTATTTTTTTCCTAAAATTAAATGGTTAATATGGAGATATGTGGGACAGAACTAGTATGCATAGAGGAAGTTGTAAAAGTATTGTGGTAGCATTCAGTGAGATAATATGTTTGACAAACTTAAAACAAGCCTGAATGAATACAAAAAGTGCAAAAACTGTGCGAAAAGGTCAGCAATGGACTTTAGCAGTTCTTCAAGGCTTTTTGCCCTGGCCTGATGGCAATGAATCTGGCTGCATAGAAAAAATCTGTGGCAGTGACCCTACTAACATCAGAGACAATGGTATCTTAAGGGTCTTGAGTAGGCAAAAAATTGGGACAAGCTGTAAGGTCGCTGCTACTCTATCAAATTCTTAAATATTGGGTAAGATAAAACTATACTCTCTGCTGTAATTGATAAAATACAATGTTTTCTTATGTTAATAGAATTTGTAATATTGTTGGAATACTAAAAAATCTTATCCCTAAGATGTGTTAATTAGGAAAGGTCCTTCATGGGAGTAGGAGGACCTCCACAGGCTGCTTTAAAAAATAGAGGGAGAAGGTGGATATTGACTTAGCCTGTGAATTGGATGAGGCCCCAGGTCCACTGAAGATGCTAACAGCACTATACAAACTGGGAAAGATGAGATGCTTTGATCAAGTACTGGCCTATATAACCTTTCTGTTGGGAATACTAAGTCCATGAGAAATGAAAGTCTATTCATTAAATGTCTGCTAGTTGGAAGTCTAATTGTTGTTGCAGTTATGGATTATGTATGAAACGCTTGAATAGTAATCAGAAATTTAATAATGAAACATATTTTGTACTTAGGTGATTTGCTGAACTGTGATATATAAATGTACTTTGTTGAATGTATTGAGAAAAAATGTAATGAGTATTGTTCAAATGTAAAAGTGAAAATATCATGCAGAAAGCTCAGTTAATCAGTAAAACATCATTTGCATAGACTTAGCAAAAACAAAAATGGGGAAATGTGGGAAAAAGTTTCACCTGTTCTATTGTAGATGTTGCCTTATTGCAGATGTTGCAGTTATTCCCTATTGTAGGTGATGTTGCAGTTCTGATAGCAAACAGCTGCTCAGTAGTTTCCAAACAATACAATGTGGAAACTAGGGTCAAGGTTCTCAGGTCCAGAAGCTGTGAGTCCCCTGGTTCCATCTTTATCTCCTATCTTGTGTCTTTCTCTTTTATTTCTTTCAATTTTATGCCACTTTCCCTTCGAGCCAACCTATCACTGAGCTGATCTCAGCACTCTCAGAACTGCAAAAGCATAGAATTCTGTAGAGTTGGCCAAAGAGCCCATGATGCACCCCAGAAAAGAGGAACATACAGGTTGCTAAGGCTTCCTTATACATGGTTCAGGTCAGTGAGGAAGACACTTCTGACTCTAATGAGTCAGATAGGAAGGACACTTCCATCACCCATACACTGCTCTTTCTCTCTTTAAAAAGAACGCTAAGGGATGGAGATAAGGATTCAAGGATCCCACTAGGAATTGTAAGTCCTTCATTGGCATTAGGATGGATGGGGAAAGGAGGGTGTACACCTTCATCAGTCTCTTAAGATACAGGTGCTCAAATGGCAAAAAAAATCCAGGTTTCTCCAGAGAAGTCAATATAGTGGATGACAAAAGTCATTCTTACTGTTGATATGGCTTAGTTCTTGGAGTAAACTTGTAAAACTTAGATGAGTTTTGTCATAGAGAAAACCATTGTAGATAATCTGGATTTGGCACAGCAATTCTCATGCATAATATTGATTGTAGAGAAACACTTCTGCAAAGTGTTCAGATACCTGAATGGATTCCAGGCAGACCTAGGTACCTCAGTATAGCAAAAAAAATGATCCAATTAGGAACATTTCCCTCCCAATAACAATAAGGTGAGAGGATGATGAAATGGAGAACTCAAAGAACAACAATATGAAGGCCATCTGGAAGAATAACTGGGTGGTGACCCCATCTAAAGGTATTGGGTTACTGAACAGTGCAGTATACGGAAAAAAAGGCATTTGAAAGTATGTTGGGGAATGCACAGCTTTGAGTGAATGGAGAACTAGGAAGTTCTCTCTTGAAGCTACAAAGACAAAACCCAATCACAATATATCCAACTGCTTTCTACTTCTCAAATGGAATGCACTCACCACAGCACTGCCCAGTTGTGGTTTCTGGTCTGGCCTAAGGTGATATTAACAGGCCACCTAATTTAAACTGGAGATGATATAGATGCCATCCTCCTGAAAACTACATTCTCAAAACGTGACACTCCCTATGTCTTCAATGTAATTTCATGTGCTTGCTTGATGTTATTTCTATGTTCTTGTTGGAAAAGCATTTTTATAATAAAATACTAATGCATGGAATGACACACTAACAGATTCTGCTTTCTGGGGAATTCTCTAACCAGTGAACCCACAATTCACATGACTGACATGTTTCATTACATTTAGTTTCATTTATAATTCCTTTTCAAAGTGTGATGGCAATATTAAATGATACTTCAAAAGGAGTATGTACCATAGACTCTACATCTAAAGTGTTTATCCATGCCTGTTTTTAACCTTGCCAAAAGCATATCTTAGATAACTAAGGTAATAGATAAAAGCCATAAATTTGTGTTCTAAATGATTAACACTCAAAGTGATTTTCTGCTTGATTCAAGACTTTTGTGTTTAGAACTGCTGAAAAACAAAAGTAAAATGTAACCTAACATAAAAGATTTTCAGCAACAAGATCTCTTGCTTGCATATATGCATCTACAGATCCCTTGAATCAATCGCACTTTATATTAGTTCTGGAAAAAGCTATCATTCAGTATACCTTTGTCACTTTACAGTTCTATATTATTATCCCACTTAATTTAAATATTAAGACTTGTTCAAGCTCTTGACTATTTTCTGAATTGTATGGTAAATGGTCTATATAAAGCACTTTACTTTCCACTGAACGTTCTGATGGGAAATTCAGCTGAAGATTTTCCTAAATAACCTCAGGGTTGTTACCTCAGCATGACTATTAATGTTCAGGAATGACTGATCCCTGAAGGCATATCTTCACTCATGGCACTGGTAACAGTTGTATACAATGTGAATTCTCACTTGCCCTCAAATGTTAATGTATGAATAAATGATTTAGTGTGGTTTTTCATGAATAACATCTTCAGCATGAATTATTTGGCACTCCATCAAGGGGTTTCATTTTCTTGTAAACAATATGTTTCTGTATGAGTTGGAGCAGTGGATGAAGATTCCTCCAATTTCATTACATTTATGAGTTCTCTAGTGTTGAATGTCCGCACAATATCTTCTACAAGCTTTCCTACAAAGGTGGCATTTCTATCAATTTGCTCCAGGATGAACTGGCTTAAATTGATGGAGTTGGCTGAATGACTAATGGCTCTGACAGATTGATCATAAACACAGTTTCTTCAATAGTTGAGTTCTTTCATATGTTTAAAGGTTAAGTTGAAGACTGCACTACCTTCCATAATCAAAACATCTAAAGTATGAGTTCTCTCTTGTAATGTAACATTAGAACATTGACCAAAGCCTTTCACGTGTATGGCAGTCATAGGGTTCCTCTCTAGTTTTTCCCTCATGTTGTCTAAGGTTACAAAATTACCCTAAAGTTTCCCCAAACAGATGCTATTCCTACATTATTTCTCCAGTGTGATATTCTCATGTCATATAAGGGCAGAAGAATGAGTAAAGGCTTTCCTACATACAAGACATTCATAGGGTTTCTCTCCAGTGTGAGTTCCTTCATGTCTTCTCAAGACAGAAGACCAAGTGAAAGCTTTCCCACATAGAAGACATTCATACGGTTTTTCTCCAGGGTGAGATCTCTCATGTTCTTTCAGGGAAAAACAATGATGGAAAGCTTTCCCACATAGGTGGCATTCATATGGTATCTCTCCAGTGTGAGTCTTCTCATGTTTTCTCAGGTCATAAGGAAAGGTGAAGGCTTTTCCACATACATGGCATTCATTGGGTTTCTCTCCAGTATGAGTTCTCTCATGTTCTTTCAGGCCAGACCCAGAACTCAAAGCTTTTCCACATAGCTGACATTCATAGGGTTTCTCTGCAGTGTGAGTCCTCTCATATTTTCTCTGGACAGAAAAAGAGGTGAAGGCTTTCCCACATACATGACATTCAATGGGTTTCTCTGTGTGTGACCTCTCATGTTTTCTTAGGAAAGTAAATGAGGTGAAGGCTTTCCCACATGTATGACATTCATAGTGTTTCTCTCTAGCATGAGTTCTCTTGTGTTCTTTCAGGCCAGAATGATAACAGAAGGCTTTCCCACATAATAGACACTCATATGGTTTGTCTCTAGTGTGAGTCCTCTCATGTCTTCTGAGGACATTAGAAGAGGTGAAAGCTTTTCCACATGTATGACATTCATAAGGTTTCTCACCAGTATGAGTCCTCTCATGTTTTCTCAGGACAGAAGAGATGGTGAAGGCTTTTCCACATAAATGACATTCATAAGGTTTCTCTCCAGTGTGAGCCCTCTCATGCTGCCTCAGGCCAAAACATCTACAGAAGATTTTCCCACATACATGACATTAGTATGATCTTCTTCTTTGGTGATTTTGCTTTTGTTGATTAGAAGATGACTTGTCACTGAGAGATTTTCCAAATACATTCCTGAAGTACAGTGTCTTGAACTTTTGAGTAAAAGACATATGTTGATTCACTCTGGATTTGTGAGTAAAATCTTCTGGCAATTCAATACATATAATGCCATTCTATTGAGTATGAAATTTCTGTTTCAGGGAAGTAGATAAGAGACCACAGATTTTACAAAAATCCATTCAAATACATATGAATCCTAGACTAATCATTCAGTGACAGTCTCCAAATAACATCTTCATAATGTTAGTTGGAATACCAAGTTATTCTCCTGCATGCACAGAGATCTTCTCTTCTTTTGCATCCCAACTGCAGAACTATCTCATCAACTTGGGAAGACTTTATAATGCTCCAAAGATTAATCATAAGAGGCGTGTTTATGCCATTATATTTGTATAAAAACCCAATTAAACATTTGTGCTTGAGTTAATTTTTCCCTAACTGCAAACTGTCACCCACTCATTCTAGATTAACACTTAAGATCAACATACCTACAGTTAAGTGGCTGTCCTGAATTCTTAATTCATTCTACTCCCAAGTATCTTTTTGGAAGACAAGGGTTCACACCTGTGCAGCTTACCAATGACATGACAGTAGATGTGTCTTTCCTGCAGATATGCTGCATGGATAGCATTAGCTTTTTAAGACAACTTTCTCTGCCTGAAAGAACTGGAAAAAAAAAAACAGTAAAAGAAATGTTGGTAGGCTAGTATTAGGGAAATTAAAATGTTGAAGTCAAACATTATTCTATATTTGTTTCAAATATGACACTTATATGGAAAATAATATCAAATTAAGCAATATTCTATGCAGGAGAAACCTTTATACCACATTGACAAATAGAAAATATTTTCAAAATGGAAATATAAGAAAAATTATTAAAAAACTGGAATGTTGGGGAGGTAAAAGAATAACCATCCAAGAGGAAGACAGGAAAGAAGTCCAGTAAGTGAATGTTCAATCTTTACAGTATAAACATATCCATTATGTACAATGTACTATGTACTATTACACTGCAGTAGAGATTGATAAGACAATGGAATCATGACAACATCCAAGGAAAATTTTCCCAATATTGACAATTGCTTTGCAGAAAATATAACTCACTTAAGGAAATCTACAGTTGATATTTTCAGAAACCTACTTATCAGTCAACAGATTCCTCATTGGCATGGAGCACAGCATCCGAGAGCTTACCTGAATTCTCACTTTGGAGAAATCCATTTCCTTCTCTCCACAGTTCATCTCCTTGCTCTAACAGGGAAAGTACATCTGATTTGCAGACCTGATGTCCTGGTGGTAGTAAAAAATAAATGACATTTTGAGTTCTGTGCCATTAACAGTGCATTACCATCAAATCCAGGGAGGTTGACTTTTTTACTTTCCTAGACTTCTTAAGCAAATACCATGAATGGCTTCTGTTAAACAAAGACAATTTATTATGGTTTTGAGGTCAGGAAAATGTTGAAATCAAGGCACCATCAAGGCAATGCATTCTCTCCAAGACTGTGAGATTCTCCTAATGGCTGCTGATGACCCTCGGTTCTTGTCACATGGAAAAGCACATGTGCGGCGGCTTGCTAGGTCGGTAGAGGTGGGGTCTGGCTGCAGACGAGGGGTCGGTCCAGCTCTGGACGAGGGGTTGGACTCGCTTGGGACGAGGGGTCGGTCCCACTTGGGACGAGGGGTCAGTCCGGCAGCAGATGAGGGATCGGTCTCACAAGGGGTTGTGCGGTTCGGCTGATGGGGTCGCCCGGCGAAGCCGGTGATGAAGGGGTCGCCTCAAGAAGCGACGAACTGGGGACAAGGGAGGCCAGGCCCTTGTTGGGGGCTCTCAGGACTGAAGGGCGCACGGCAGAAGAACTACCGCGGAGACAAGGTAAACATGCAAGTCCACTTTACTGAGGGAGAGGCAACAGTTTTATAGGGGCTGGGGAAGGCTAATTGGTCGAAGCCATGCCCTGTTCTGATTGGTTGCCGGCAAAAGGTCAGTGGGCAGTACTGGACGGGGGAGGGGTGCTGGTTAGGGATTGGCTGTCGCTGTTGCTGGGGGAAGGGGCAGGGTTTAGGGATTGGTAGCTGCTGTTGCTGGGGTGGAGGGCAGACTGGATTTTTCTGCCCACGCCTGGCTGTTGCTGCTGTCGGGGGAGGGGAAAAGGGCTGACTGGGTGACTGGATTTCTCCACCCATGCCTGGCTGTTGCTGCTGTCAGGGGAGGGGAAAAGGGCAGACTGGAATTTTCCGCCCTGCGCCTGCGCAGGGAGAAAGAAGAAGAAGGGTGCCACCCCACAGGCATCAGGTGGTGCCATCCGGGAGGAGGGGCGGCCACGGAAGCATGGCTGCCGAGAAGGGGAGACCCGGGGGCACTCTGCGCCCATGCCGAGCTTCCTTCAGGGGTGGCGGTGAGTCCGACCAGCCACCCTATTATGGGGGCAGCGGCTTGGCCTGCCGTGGCTGCTCCCCCGCCAGGCCAGCAAACCACACTTCAGCCCGAGGGGTGACCACATTTCCCCCTTCTTTTCAAATAAGGGCCAGGATGGCAGCAGCAACAAGTAGCTGAGGCCCAAGAGGCAGTAAGCAATGAGGGAAGCGGGGCTGAAGAGGGAGGTGAGTATGACGGGGATACAAATGTACAATTTGGGGGGCGGTATCTTGCCGTTGCAAGCAAGGGTGGCTAATGTCCAATTCTTTTTGACCTCAGCGGCTATAAGATCTATCTGTTGTTAAAAGTCTAGGATGACAGTGCGTTGCAGGTAGTTGATCTCTCCTTGGCAGTGAAGACATTGTAGGAGAGGATTACTTTTTCCTGCCAGAGGCTTACTGTCCAATTAAAAGGCTGATGGCTGGGGTTGGTGAGTGCAATGGGGAGTGTGAGGAAAAGAAGGGTGATGGTTTTGGACAAGAGGAGGCTTGGTGAAGTCATTATGGGAGGAAGATAAGGAGTAAAGCATAAAAGAGGATAATAAACAGAAAGGCGATGGAGAGTAGAATTCGTTTTCTGAGGTTCCAAACTTCTGGGGCGGTAGCGGCTAGACAGATGGCAGAAAATATTATCAAGAAAGAAAAGGTTATGAGGAAGAAATAAAGTATTAAAGGCTGTGGGGGAAGTGAGAAGATCATTTAGAGGATAGGGTTGAGAATGGTATGTTTAAGACAGAAGCTTTGTGGTTTGTAGGAGACTGCTTTATAAACGAAGGAGAATGAGGGCAGTAAATATAGTAATGATAGATAGGAAGATGACAGTGAGGAGGAGTCTTTGTTTAAGGTTCCAATCATCTGGCGCAACAGTGGCTAGGCCGATAGCGAGGGGTGTTGCTAAATAGACAATGGCTGCAAAGACAAAATCATCTTCTGTTTCCTTAAGAATAACTTTTCTTTAAATACTTAGTAGCATGCAATATTAGAAACCGTTTCCTAAAAGCAAGTTGGCAGGGGAGCTTGGTTGCTGTTAATCTTTCCTGTTATAAAATTACCTTTTATTATTATTATCATCAATTCAGTTATATATATATATATTTAAGAATGACCTTTTGGAATTAGCCATTTAATACCTTAATGTAAACTATTGAAGATAAATTTTATCTTTACAGAACACATTCCCTTACGTAAAGTTATCACAATACCTTTTACACTTGCCGCATGCAAATTAAGTTTCACGAGTTTATGAAAAATTAGCCATCCTACTTTAGGACAAAATACGTCTTTTTGCAAAACGTATTACATTTCCATTAGCATTTTTACAAACTTTTTAATATTCATATAAGTTTTAATATTCTTTATATTATCCTGTGAAGAAAAATAAGTTGTTCATTTTAATCTAGGCAAGAACAACTTTTTATGAAGACGTACAGTTAATTTTGTTAATTAAGACTTACAATTTTTTAAAATTGTAGATATCTTATTAACATTTAAACTTATGTATTAATATAATAAACTTAAGTATTAATATAAGTGCTTATTTAATTTTTGGCCATTTGAATAGAGCTCTTTTAAAGATTTCTAGTAATTTATATTTACCATCCGGAGGTATCACAATATATGTTGACATTGAACGAACAGACAGACAAACACAGAACAATTACAACACATTAACAGAAATATATAATTTATTTACAGTTGACTCATAATTCTTACTTTCTTGGTATAGCTGCTCTTAAATCCTTTTTTATATAGCATATCATAGATTATACCCTTCAAGATTTCTTCTGGACTTCATGTTGCCTGTAATAAGCCAGGAGGGAATCTTTTACCTTCCTGCTCCACAGCAGAAGTGACCCTATCTATAAGGCGAGTATAGTTGTCCGGGTCCCAAAGCTGACACGTGGTAAGCCATGGATTAAAGGGGAGAAGAAGGTCCCAATATACTTGGAGCTGTTTCAAAGAGATCTGCGGTCACCCCTCGGGCTGAAGTGTGGTTTGCTGGCCTGGCGGGGGAGCGGCCGCGGTAGGCCGAATTCCGCTGCCCCCATAATAGGGTGGTTGGTTGGGCCCACTGCCACCCCTGAAGGAAGCTCGGCATGGGCGCAAGTGCCCTCGGGTCTCCCCTTCTCGGCAGCCATGCTTCCGTGGCTGCCCCTCCTCCCGGATGGCGCCACCCAATGCCTTGTGGGGCGGCACCCTTCTTCTTCCTTCTCCCTGCGCAGGCACAGGGCAGAAAATTCCAGTCTGCCCTTTTCCCCTCCCCCGACAGCAGCAACAGCCAGGCGTGGGTGGAGAAATCCAGTCTGCCCTTTTCCCCTCCCCCGACAGCAGCAACAGCCAGGTGTGGGCGGAAAAATCCAGCCCGCCCTTTTCCCTTCCCCCGACAGCAGCAACAGCCAGGCGTGGGCGGGAAACTCAAGTCTGCCCTCCACCCCAGCAAGAGCAGCCACCAATCCCTAAACCCTGCCCCTTCCCCCAGCAACAGCGACAGCCAATCCCTAACCACCACCCCTCCCCCATCCAGTACTGCCCACTGACCTTTCGCCGGCAACCAATCAGAACAGGACGTGGCTTCGACCAATCAGCCTTCCCCAGCCCCTATAAAACTGTTGCCTGGCAGTCTCTGCACCGCCGGGCCCTCCTGTTCCTCCCCCCCCCCACTGCCCCGATGGGGCCCTTCTACCCCCTGCCCCCGCTGCGGCCGGGGGTACTATTGGGCTCGCGACTGCCGTATGCAGCCTCCCCTGCAGCGGCAACAGCCATCTTTAAACTCCAGGAGGGGCAGGCCTCAGCCCCACCCCAAAGAGGCTCCCCGTCCCAACCTTCCAAAGCCCTGATGTGGACAGTCCCCATCACATCTACCAGGCCTACCATGAGGTTTAAGATTCACCACCGCTGGTATTCTGGGACCCTCGACTCGGGTGCAGAGGTCTCTTGTTTCCCTGTTCATTTCGCCGCCCAGTGGTCTGTTCAAGAAGGCCCTTCCGTCCAAGGGGCCATTGGCTCCTCTACCTCCCTTCGCACCAGTCACCCTATTGCCTGGGAGGATGGTGAGGGACGTGTGGGCACATTCCGGCCCCTCTTCCTTAGCACCCTTGATACTATACTTTTGGGGGTGAGATGTCCTGGAGGAGTGTGGTGTTCAGTTAACCACTCAGCCCTCCCAATAGTTTGCGCCACTGCTCAATTAACACCTCCCACACCCACTCCTCTGTGGTGGGATACAGAGGAGCCTATTTGGGTGGAGCAGTGGCCCTTGCCATCCCACAAACTCCAAACTCTTTGTGAGTTGGTTCGAGAGCAACTTGAAGCTGGACATATAGAACCATCCACAAGTCTCTACAATTCGCCCGTTTTTATCATTAAAAAGAAGGCCACTGGCAAATACCGCCTCCTACATGATTTGAGGGAGATTACTAAGCATATCCTCCCCATGGGAACTCCCCAACTGGGACTCCCTCACCCAGTGGCCATTCCTAAACACTTTTTTGTGGCTACTCTAGATATTAAGGACTGCTTTTTTTCCATTCCGCTTCACCAAAAGGACCGCCCGCGCTTTGCCTTTACTGTTCCTGTCCCCAACCACCGAGGGGCAGCCGATAGGTATCAGTGGAAAGTCCTTCCACAAGGCATGCGCAATAGCCTG
Source organism: Dasypus novemcinctus (assembly GCF_030445035.2). Classification (NCBI taxonomy): domain Eukaryota; kingdom Metazoa; phylum Chordata; class Mammalia; order Cingulata; family Dasypodidae; genus Dasypus; species Dasypus novemcinctus. The sequence goes on from NC_092216.1 coordinate 23,629,649, forward strand.
GCCATCTGCCAGCTGTATGTGAACGCGGCAGTCGCCCCCTTGCAAGATCTGGGCTACCTCATTCACTATATGGATGATGTCCTGGTCGCATGTGAGACCCATGAGAAGCTGCAGTATGTCCTCTCTCAACTTCGGCATAATCTGTCCGCCATTGGCTTAACAATCCAGAATGACAAGGTCAAATTTGAAACCCCCTTAACCTTCCTGGGGTTCCATATCTCCCAGCATGTAACCCCAATGGCTGTGCGACTAAATGTGCCAGACTGAGTCACCCTCACAGAGCTCCAGCAGCTCTGTGGGAATATCAATTGGGTCCGTCCGGCTCTGTCTGTTACCACGGCACAGCTCCAGCCATTATTTGCTCTCTTACAAAGCAGTCATAAACCCCCCTCTGCCATGTCCGCAAAGATAGCCATCACACCCGAAGCTCGAGCCGCCATTGCTGCTGTAGATAAGGCCCTTAATAACTGCTGCCTCCAGTGGTTCGATCCCCAGCGGCCTCTCCAGGCGTTGGTCCTCCCCACCAAGGGAACGCCCACTGGAGTTCTTTGGCAGGACGGGCCCCTCCTCTGGCTCCATCCTTCTAAAAGCAAGATGCAAAAGATCTGCCCTGCAGTAAGACTATGGATCGCTCTCGCAGCCGATTTAGTGCAGCTGTCCGTCCATACATTTGAAACTCAGCCTGCTGTAATTGTTTGGCCGCTTAATGCGAAAGAAACCACCTCCCTCATTAGGGATAATGAGCAAATGCAGGTGCTGTGTGAGGGATTTGCAGGCGATTTCAATTGCCATTTCCCTAGTCACCGCCTACTCCAAGGCGTGTCCAAATTTCCCTTCCGAAGTCCTTTTTTCCCCTTCCCGTCTTCCTCCCCCTTTCCGAGGTCCGTCACTATTTTCACGAATGCGTCTAGAACTAAGTACTCCATGGTTGTGTACCTGGATGGAGTTGCAGAGCCGAAAGTCTTTACACATCTTAACCTACACTCCGTCCAGACGGGAGAGCTTTTGGCTATTGTAGAAGCGCTTCACGCCTTCCCCTGTGAACCTGTTAACATCTTTACAGATAGCCTCTATTCTCTGCAAGTCTGCAGGGTCTTGGCATTAGCTACATTCTTCCCGACCTCCTCTCCTATTGATGAGGCACTGGATGCCCTTAAGACCCTTCTTGAAAAACGCATGGCACCCTGGTATATTGCTCATATCCGGAGCCACTCCGGGTTGCCTGGCCCCCTAGCGGCAGGCAACGACACCGCGGATCAGACGGTCTCTGCCCTTGCCCTTGATTCGGTCGGAGATGCTATCAATCAGGCTAAGTCCTTACATTCGAGGTTTCACTTTTCTGCCGCCTCACTCCACCACCTTTTGCCTGAGTTGCCAATTGAGACTTGTAAGCACCTAGTGCGGACATGCAAAACCTGTGCCCCCTTCCTGCCTCTGGGGCCTCTGCAACCGCAGGGGGTGAATCCCCGCAGCCTTAGGCCTAATTCCAGGTGGCAGATGGATGTCATGCATGTCCCGTCCTTTGGACGCCTTAAGTTCTTGCATGTTATAATTGACACCTTCTCCCACATGTGCTATGCAGTCCCCTTGCCTGGGGAGACTGCTAAGCACTGCATTAAGGCCCTTCGGCAAGGGATTCTCTTCATGGGGGTCCCCTGGGACCTAAAGATGGATAACGGCCCTGCTTATCGCAGTGAATCCTTTGCGAGGTTCCTTCAGCTCTACCAAATCGCGCACCATTTTGGTATCCCATATAACCCACAAGGACAGGCCATTGTGGAGAGCTCCCATCGCCGTCTGAAACAACAAATTGAAAAACAGAGGGAAATCCTCCCTCACGCTCCTCCCGGAGACATCATCACCGCTGTCCTAATCCATCTAAATCTCTTGACCTTTGATAAGGATGGTCTCTCGGCAGTCCATAGGCATTGGGGCCCCTCGTATCACCCCACACAGGCCCCCCTGGTCCTTTGGAAGGACCCTAAAACAGGTCAGTGGCGTGGCCCGTGCCCCCTTCTTACCCAGGGCCGAGGTTTCACTTGTGTCTTCCCGCAGGATGCCGCTCAGCCAATCTGGGTCCCTGGGAGATACGTCAAACCCGCCACCTCAGCGGCGGATGTCCTGCAGGGCATGGCGCCAGATGCGAGTGATCCAGCACCAACTGAGCCAGCTCACCCTCCACCCCGAGAGGCAACCATCCAACCCTGAAGTCCGTTCACTGCTCGCACTCTACCATCAGTGCAGACGCCACAACCCTCGCCATGCTGCCGAGCCAATTAACATAGTCTCTCTCCTTCTCCTTATGCTCTCCCTCACCACCTCTGGCCAAGCTAACCCCTCTCACCAGCCCCGCTAAACGGCCCGCAACCCGCTTTCCCCAGCCCGCAGCTTGCAGAGCTTCCTCCTGTCTCGACCTCACTCCTCTTCTCAGCCATCCAAAGCGTCCTTTCTCATCCCCCACCCCCCTCCTTTTTTCGCTTGAACCCCTACTGCGTTGCAGATTGGGCCGCCCCATGTCGGCCCGCCCCATTAACATCAGCCTCTCTCGCGCCCGTGAAGACTTTGGCCTTCTTATTGTCCTCGCCTATGTCTCCACCACTCCCGACGCTGCTGCCACCACCGTCGCTGGTGCCCTGACGCGACTTGTCCTCACTGCTGCGATCCTCCAGACCATCACACAGTCTGCCTCTACCGCTCTTCGCCGCCAAGAAGAGATCAACTACCTGTAACGCGCTGTCATCCTGGACTTTTAACAAGCAGATGGACCTTATAGCCACTGAGATCAACAAGAATTGGACATTGGCCACCCTTGCTTGCAACGGCAAGATACTGCCCCCCAAATTGTACATTTGTATCCCCGTCATACTCACCTCCCTCTTCAGCCCCGCTTTCCTCATTGCTTACTGCCTCTTGGGCCTCGGCTACTTGTTGCTGCTGCCATCCTGGCCCTTATTTGAAAAGAAGGGGGAAATGCGGTCACCCCTCGGGCTGAAGTGTGGTTTGCTGGCCTGGTGGGGGAGCGGCCGTGGTAGGCCTAATTCCGCTGTCCCCATAATAGGGTGGTTGGTTGGGCCCCCCGCCACCCCTGAAGGAAGCTCAGCATGGGCGCAGAGTGCCCTCGGGTCTCCCCTTCTCGGCAGCCATGCTTCTGCGGCCGCCCCTTCTCCCGGATGGCGCCACCCGATGCCTTGTGGGGCGGCACCCTTCTTTTTCCTCCTCCCTGCGCAGGCACAGGGCAGAAAATTCCAGTCTGCCCTTTCCCCCTGCTGGTTAGGGATTGGCTGTCGCTGTTGCTGGGGGAAGGGGCAGGGTTTAGGGATTGGTGGCTGCTGTTGCTGGGGTGGAGGGCAGACTGGATTTTTCTGCCCACGCCTGGCTGTTCCTGCTGTCGGGGGAGGGGAAAAGGGCAGACTGGATTTCTCCACCCACGCCTGGCTGTTGCTGCTGTCGGGGGAGGGGAAAAGGGCAGACTGGAATTTTCTGCCCTGTGCCTGCGCAGGGAGAAAGAAGAAGAAGGGTGCCGCCCCACAGGCATCAGGTGGCGCCATCCAGGAGGAGGGCCGGCCGCGGAAGCATGGCTGCCAAGAAGGGGAGACCCGAGGGCACTCTGCACCCATGCCGAGCTTCCTTCAGGGGTGGCGGTGAGTCCGACCAGCCACCCTATTATGGGGGCAGTGGCTTGGCCTGCCGTGGCTGCTCCCCCGCCTGGCCAGCAACCACACTTCAGCCCGAGGGGTGACCGCACACATGGAAACATCTCCTGATCACTTTATTCTCCTCTGGTGTCACTGATTTCAGATTACTTCTAATGGCTTTTTTTCTGTCTGAATTTTATTCTCTAATAAAGGACTCTTGCATTAGGATTCAGTCCCTTCATGAATGAGGTGAGACACATTATAACTGAAGTAATCTCATCAAAGAGCCCTACTAACAATGGGGATATGCCTACAAGAATTGATTATATTTAAGTACATTTTTAAGGAGTACATAAAACATCAAACCACCACACATCACCCTGTAACCCTAAAAATGAGAAGTTCTTTCTAGATGTAAAATACTTTCAATCCATCACAATATGCCAAAAGGCTTAAGTCATTTCAGAAACCATGTGAAGTACAAAGTACAATCAAAATTGATGATGGGTGTGGTCTATCCTGGGGCACAATTCCCATCAGTTGACAAGCGCAGTCTACAGAACAAGTTATCTTCTTTCAACATACAATGGAGAGATAAGTTGGAGACAAATATTTACACTCCAATAGGGAGAAATTGAACAAAAAGAGGAGTCCCAGGTACCAAAGAATTCTGAAACCCTGCAAGGAATGTTTCATTAGATTTCAAAGTGTGAGTTTCGGCTCTGGAAAATATTTTAATCTCCAGGACTGTTGAAGATGCACCTTCACCCCTTCAAAGTGCTCATGTAGCAGCCATGTTCTCTCTAAACCATGGGGTGAAGACCCCACTCTGTTAATGCTGGCATGGTGGCCAGACTCTGAATTCCTAGGGAAAAGGCACAACCCTCTCAGAACAGTGGGGTAGTGGCCAAACTCCACAATTCCACGAGCACAGGTTCCAGCCATCCAGACCATTAGGGTGGTAGCAGTCTTCATGAACAATAGGGCAGAGAGCTGGCCAACTCTGAGCATGTGGCAGACTCACATTTTCCACATAATGGGTAGGTCTGCTGTCTTGCCTTGATAACATGTCTACAGTCCAGACTAGCTTCCAGGGCTCTAACCTTGAAGTGATTTTTCCTTTAACAGGTCCTTTTTCTGTCCATTTTAATATCAGCTCACAGCAGTTCCATTCATACACATCTCGCAAAAAAGTTGTCTGTTTTGTATAAGGTAGGCAGAGATCCAAACCTTCTTAGAGGAAACTACCTACAGATCTTTCCTAGATGACTGTTCTTCTAATACTGACTTACACAGAAATTGATGATTTATTCCATGTTCAGTTAAACCCTCACATAGAGCACTCTTCTCTGAGGACTCAAGTTCCAGAATCTTGGAATTTTCTGAAACATATTCCATTCCTCTGATGTTTTCCTGTAAGCTACAAAGAGAAACCAGGCTACTGTTTTCACATTTAGTTGGAAATACCCTCAGGAATATGTAAAACTTCACCACTCTACAGGTCTGCCTTCCATCTGACTTCAAAACTCAATTGTGCCCACTTCTCCGCCCCTTTAAAAGAAATATCTCATTTCCTAAGGCTTCCAATAATACATTCATTATTTCCTTCTAAGTCTTCATTGGGAGAATCTTTAGTGTCCATACTTCTACCAATGATCTCTTCAAAGCAATCTAGGACTTTTCTAAAAAAGCTCTTGCACTTCTTCAAGCCTGTACCCATTAACTAATTCAAAAGCTCTTTCCACATTTTTGATATTTGCACAGTAGCATCTCACACTTACGGTTCAAAATTTTGTTTTAGATTCCTAGGCTGCTTAAGCAAATAACCTGAGATGGGTTGGCTGATAAAATGGAAATGTATCACATTATTGTTCTGAGGGTGAAAAGATGGCCAAATCCAGGTATCATCAAGGCAAGAATTTTTCCCCAAGAGCTTGACATTCTTGGTTGGCTGCTGGCAACAACTGGTCCTGAGGTTGTCATTTGGCAAGGCACATGGCATCTCTTGGTCTACTTCTTCTCCTCTGGGTTTTGTTGATTTCAGTTTGTTACTTTCCTCAGTTTTCTCTCTCTCTGCCTGAATGTCATTCTCTTATAAGGAACTCAGGATTAATACTCATCTTGATAGAGTTGGGACACACCTTAACTGAAATAACCTCATCAGAAAGTTCTATATACAAGTTCACTTGAAGAGGAATACTTTCAATTTAAGAACATGTTTTTGGTGGTATGAACAGCTTTAAACCACTTTAATGACCAAAGGAAAATAAGGTAAATATTAGAGGTCAGTCAAGGGAAAAGTACCTGCAATAGAGAACATCGCCAATTTTCACCATTAAAGGATTAACCTTAACCTACTATCCAAATACAGTGAGGTGTTTTTGTTATTGATGCCCAAGTTCAAAGACAACCTGGAGAACTCTCTACATTTTCAAGGAAGGAGAAATTCTAGGTTTGTACAATGGTTCATTATTATTTTCAAAAGAACACTATAACATAAGCTCCCTGGAATAATGTGTAAAAGGAATTGTCTGTTGTTTTTATGACTATAATCTGAATCACGCTAAATTCCTTGAGTAGAATATTAAGATACATATATTTAACACACATATTTTGTAAGAAAATAATCATTGAATTCCCAGCACTGCTCTGACCTTTGGACATTGAGTAGAAGAAAAACATGATATTTGTGTTGAAAATGATTACAATCTAGTTGTGTGAAAAACTAGATGTAATAAGAAATTTCTTTTAGGTATTTGTGCATGTTATAAAATAGTAAAACATTATGATATAAAGTTTAAAATTAAAATATAAAATAATATACAAAACAATATGGAAAACCAGTACTAGTCACTTCTTGAGAAAATAAGAGAAACTGATATAGATATACATTTGAGAGACTCACCATTGAGATCAGATGACTGATATTCTCCAGCATCATATCTCTGAACAGCTTTCTCTGAAATGTGTCCAGCAAGGCCCAGTCTTCTTGAATGAAGTCTATAATTACATCTTTAAAGTTCTCTAACTCCTAAAAACATCATGGACATAAGGATTCAGAAAAGGCAGAGTAGGATGTTTGAGAGGACTCAATGAGAAAGTGGCGACTTTTCAGAAATCTCACACGAACTTTGAGTTTCAAGTCAGATCATTCTCATTGCTGAATGGTCACCTGCTTTTCGCATCCAGAGAGACAAAGACACATTGAATTAAAACTCCATTATAAAAGAATATCACATTTATGTTTTTTAAAAATAGGTGTAATATGGTGGCATTTTCTAGACACTGGAATCATCCTAAATGATGCTGCAGTGAAGGATACAGGCTGTAGGAGAAATAAAAGCACCCAAGAGCACCCTGTGCACAGCTGACAAGGCATAGCTTATCAGTTGCTGACATGCTGTCTCTAAGGCAACCTCAGAGATGAACGGAATGGTCGCTGACCACAAGTTCAGACAGAATGGCAACCAAGCCCTGCCCAGTTACACCACGTCTTCTTCCTCCTCTCCAAGCCCCTCTCCGTTTGTTTAATCCCCACCAATCAAGCAGTATGGCAGAAAAAACTCAGCCTACATGATCAACCTAACCATCCCCCATAGCTTACCCCTCTTCTTGTTTGGGCATATATTCGCCCCCACCAACCAAACACCGCCTAGCCTCCCTTCCCTATTGCCCTGAACTATAAACTGCTGTTCCTACATAATAAAGTTAGACTTGGTCCAGAATCCTGTCTCTGGAGTGTGCATAGTCTCTGTATCTGTCCTCACTCCCCCAGGGTCAACTAGTTTGAGCCCACCAACCTGGGGGACACCTCAGTCCAGTGGAAAATTGTAGCAGTGTCAAATTGTGACATTTGGTGCCCAACGTGGGGCCTATGGACAGAGACAGTCCCACCGATCAGGGACCTTGGGGAATGGTGTCGTATGCCACTATCGGATGAGTGACCCCCTGCCCTATCATGGGCAACCTCCCATCCTCTGCAAGGATGCTGCAAGCACAAGCATTTCATGCTCTCCTAGCTAGTAGACACATAAAAATTTCAGAAAAGAGACTCAATCAGTATTGGGGTCTTATTGTACACTTTAACCCATGGCTTTCTTCTGCCTCTCTCTGGGACCCACACACCTGGGCAAAACTGTTAAAAAGGGTCCATTCTGCTGAGGTCCATAGGGGCAAAACTTTCCCATTTGGCTTTATCCCTGCACTGCTCCCTATCTATGACTGTCTTTCGGGCATGCCGCCAGATGAGCCTCCTCCCGTGCCCCCTGATCTAATGGCCTCAGAGCAAACACTGCTTCTCAGGGATCTTCATCTCCCCAACCTCTGCACCGATTCCCCCCCCCACACACACACACTATGCTTTGTGGGAGCCCCTTTACCCTTCACTAACTGAGTTCCAGTCAGAAAAAATTAGTTTTACTGAGCGCACCTCACAAGAGCATACTAGGCAAGACTTAGCCCCTCCTCTTCGTCCAGCACAGAGCTCAGACTTGCTAACAAATCAAACAGGCATGTTGCTGGAGAGTCCAGCCCCTGAGGGCAGGAACCACAACTCAGCCTCTGAGAGCTGAAGCCACAGCCCTGCCTTTCTCAGAAACAAAGAGCCCGCTCCTCCCTGATTAGATACTTCCCCTTATGTGAGCCCTCCCTCATTTTCTCCCAACAATCAGGATAGCTCCACCCCTCTGCAGGCTAAAGCCCCCAAAGAAATACTCACTAAAGTCCTCATAAATATAAAGTACCTTTCTTTTAATCAAAAAGGTCTTTCCCCTGCAGCCATACACTGGGGAAGCCTGTGCAATGCACCAATGCCACTGTCCCTGGTACAATGGAAGGATCCCCTAACAAATGACTGGCACAGTCCACATGCATTGCTAACCCAAGGTAGAGGATATGCTGTATCTTTCCAGAAAATGCTGAACATCCCATCTGGGTTCCTAGCTGGTGCATCTGACCAGCAATATCCTTAGAGCCGCCTGCGTCCTCCTCCTACAGTAACACCCCTACTACTCCTTCCCCTCCCATCTTTAAACTCCCTCTGGGGCACCTCTCAGCCCCGCCAGTAAGAGAGGACTCAAAAGGCTATAGAAATGATAATGGCCCTTTTTGCATAACAAGAGAAGAATCAGAAAGCAATGCAAAAAACCCTTTTAGCATTTATTGGACTATCCTTATAACACAGGAAAAGGCCTGACTAACATTATCAATCCATGGTAAAGAAATAAAAGGACAAATAGACACAGGCACAAATGTTTCTGTCCTAAGCACCAAAGATACTAATCCATCCTGGCCATTAATCCTAGGCCCAATAATACAAGGGGTTGAAGGCTTAAAAACATCTCAACAATGATGTGACTCACTTCCTTGGTCAAACCAAGAGGGTCATTTGGGTTCCTTTAAACCCCTAGTACTGCCTAATTTACAAAATACCTTATGGGGCAAAAATATACTCCAACAACTCAGAGCAATTTTAACTACCAGCCAGCCCCTCCAATTCTAAAGGCCACTGCTCCACCATTATTAACTATAAGCAAACCAAATCCAATAAAACTCTGATGGGCTACTAAAAGCCCCATCTGGGTGGAGCAGTGGCCACTGCCTCAACATAAACTCACTCACCTTTGTGACTAGCTCAACAACTTACACATAGCCCCCAACCTTCTCTGATGTTTCTTATGCACCTCCCTTGCCTGCCCCCTTTTATGGCCTCTGTCCCAATCAGCAATTACAATTCATCTTTTCCACACGGAAACAACAACTCATGCACCAAGCCCATACTGCCCAACATCCCCCTCTGGAACGTCAGCCTCATCAACATCATGTGCTTTAATTTTCTCTGCTGCCTCCTCCCCTCCTTCCTCTAGCCCTTCCTCTCTCCCATGTATGCACAACCTCTCCATCCCTGCACCCTACCCTGCACCAAAAGGCCTTTACTTCTGCTGCAAGCACTCCCTCACCCCCTGTTTAAACGCATCTTTCAACACACCCTGTGTCTTAGTTGCCTTAGTCCCTCATCTTACACTATATAGTGAATACGAGGTTAGTTACCTGCTCCCACAGTCCCACTCTAAGAGAGCAGAGTTTCTTCCCATTCTAGTGGGTGCCAGTCTTACCACCACAATCGCTACTGTTGCCATTGCTGGTAGTGCCCTAGGACATAGCATTATCACCACTAACAAAATTAACGATGCACTGCAAATCACTATTGAAAACACTGCACAATCCCTAGAAGCCCTCCAAAGACAGCTTACTTCACTAGCACAAATAGCCCTTCAAAACTGTCATGCCCTAGATCTACTGACAGCAGGAAAAGGTGGCACATGGCTCTTCTTACAAAAAGAATGTTGTTTCTATGTAAATGAGTCCACAGTCATAGAACAAAATCTACAAACCTTACACAACTTATGTATCAAACTGTCCACTAAAAACCAAAACCAAAACACTCTTCTTTCCTGGTTCAGCTCTCCACTCTTAGCTTGTATGGCCCCTCTCATTACCCCTCTCTTAACCCTCTTCTTTTTCTTACTTCTAGCTCCTTGTATAATGAAATTCATTAAGAAGCAAATACAAAGTATCTCCCTACTAACCTTTTTTCAATTGCAGCGCCCCCCATATCAGCTGTTACCACAAACTGAAGCTCAAACCAATTTTTTACCTGCCACAACCCACACCAACAAGCCACTACCCAACCCGGGTTGCCATAAAAACAACCAAACAGTCATCATCAATTGGGTCATGTGACAAATGTGCTGAAAGTACACACTGAGCCTCCTCCTTCTAAGAGCTTGGCTGGCAGCCAATGATGGGTAAGACCTTCAGAGGAAGGCAACATAAGACAGGCGCAGCCACCTTAAACCATTACACTTGCTTAGGCTTGACTGGTAGCCAATGAGGGGTAAGACCGTCAGAAAGGCAACCTAAGACAGGCATGGTCACTGCAAGTCTCTACTCATAAGCCACTTAAAAAATATAAAAAAGGGGGAAGTGTAGGAGAAATAAAAGTGCCCAAGAGCACCTGTGCAAAATTGACAAGGCGTAGCTTATTAGTTGCTGACATGCTGTGTCTAAGGCAACCACACAGATGAACGGAATGGCCACTGACTACGAGGTCAGACAGAATGGCAACCAAGCCCTGTCCAGCTACACCATGTCTTCTTCCTCCTCTCTGAGCCCCTCTCCTTTTGTTTAATCCCCACCAATCAAACAGTATGGCGCAAAAAACCTCAGCCTATGTGATCAACCTAACCACCCCCCATAGCTTAACCCTCTTCTTGTTTGGGCATATATTCGCCCCCGCCAACCAATACCACCTAGCTCCCCTTCCCTATTGCCCTGAACTATAAATTGCTGTTCCTACATAATAAAGTTAGACTTGGTCCAGAACCCTGTCTCTGGAGTGTGCATAGTCTCCATATCCATCCTCACTCTCCCGGGGCCAACTAGTTCGAACCCACTGGCCTGGGGGATGCCTCAGTCTGGTGGAAAATGGTAGCAGTGTCAAATTGTGATAACAGGCCATTACATATTTTGTCATAAATTACAAAAATGTGTGGAAGGGAGCTTAAACTATAATGAAAACTAGAATTCATACTCAGTGGCAATGCTCCAGTATGTGTTTATCAATTTTAACAAGTGTACCACACTAATTCAGGATGTTGCTGGAAAGTGAACATGGCCCAGTGGACAGGGCTTCCGTGTATCACATGAGAGGTCTGTGATTCAATCCCTGGGCCTCCTTGACCTGTGTGGGGCTGGACCACACACAGTGCTGATGTGTGCAGGGGGTGACATGCAACACAGGGGTGTCCCCCACATAGGGGAGCACCACGTGCAAGGAGTGCACCCTGTAAGGAGAGCCACCCAGCATGAAAGAAAGTACAGCCTGCCCAGGAATGGTGCCACACACAGGGAGAGCTGACACAGCAAGATGATGCAACAACAAAGAGACATGGATTCCTGTGCTGCTAACAACAGAAGTGGAGAAGAACACGCAACAAAAAGAAACAGATTCCTGGTGCTGCTGATAAGGATGGAAGTGGTCACAAAAGAATACACAGTGAATGGACAGAGAGAGCAGACAACTGTGTGTGGGGGGTGGGGTGGGGAGAGAAATAAATAAAACATAAACCTTAAAAAAAAAGATCCAATGAGCTAATGTGTAAAGGGCTTCCAATCTACATAAGTCAGATCTATTATACATTATAATGGCAGAGAACCTTACAGCAAAGTCCAACATTCTGCTCAACTAAACAGGTATCATGCAAAACTCTGGATCAACAGATGCTGACTCACTCAACTCTACATAACCCAGGTGTTCACTGTACAGACAGTTCAGCAGCACACATCATGGACTCCTGAGATGATGTACTGAACAACAAACTCACCAATCCAGGGGAATAAGACCTTCTGGCCTGCACGCTCTTTGGGACCTTCAAATACCCCTGGTTCACTGTCTTTCTCACATCTTTACTCCCTCTGTCTGGACAATAATACAGGAAGTATCTTTATTTTATTTATTCATTTTAAAAAAATTCAAAAAATATGAGGTCCCCATTCACCCCTGCTGTTCCCACCCCACCACTCCCCCCACAGCAACACTCTCCCCCATCATCATCACACATCCATTGCATTTGGTGAGTACATCTCTGGGCATCACTGCACCTCATGGGCAATGGTCCACATCATAGCTCATACTCTCCCACATTACAGGAAGTATCTTGATCCACTATGGTCTCTCATGTTATTCAACAATTCCAAAAAGCCATAAATTTTACTCTAAATACTAGAGTACACCTAAATGCATGCCAAAATTAAAGACGAGGGAGGCGGACATGGCTCAACTGATAGATTGTCTGGCTACCATATGGAGGGTCCTGGGTTCAATCGCCAGGGCCTCCTGAACCATGTGGAGCTGGCCCATGTGCAGTGCTGCCCCACACACAAGGTGTGCACCCCACAGGGAGAACCATCTTGCGTGAAAAAAGCACAGCCCACCCAGGAGTGGCACTGCACACACAGAGAGCTGACACAGCAAGATGAAGCAACAAAAAAGAGATGCAGTTTCCCAGTGCTGCCATGCAAGCAGATGCAGAACACACAGTGAATGGACACAGAGTGCAGACAATGGGCAGGAAGGGGATAAAAATCAATAAAATAAATCTTTAAAAAGTAAAAATAAAAAACAAAATTAAAGAAAAATAAATACAAGACAATACATCTTATAATTACTTCAATCAATAATGTTTGAAGAACGATTATCTCCAAAAGTGGAATTTGGGCATTTTGGGACAAGTGGGTAAGGAGAATTTTAATGATCTTTATTTAAGTTTTCAAAATGTGCAAATAAATACCAATACATTAAGAAATTAGAAACTGGGAGAAATGAATTATTTCTCTTCTATTATCTAACCCTAACTTTTACTCTTCTCAACAATGCACAGCCCTTCACCTGAGCACCTGTAGCAATATGCTGTTTCAACTCACCTGCTGAAATGTCAGTCATCCTACTGACTGTAAACTTCTGATCTTACTCATCTCTGTCAGCTATATTCAACTGCTAATACATGCAAAAGCCAAATGCAGGGATTAAAATGATCAATGAATGCACTACTTCTCCAATGAAGAAATGGGCTGGCTGAGAAAAAATCTCTCTCATCTCTCCAGTGAATACAGAGACTTAATGGAGTCTGGAAGAAATCTGTGTAATGTTGGAAATGAAATTACCTACTGATGAATCTGTAACCTGTCACCACTGTCAGACCTAGGTAAAGTCAACTGCAGCTCAAATCCTTAAATATCTCCTAAATGAGCTTATAATATCCATGCTAATAGGAGAAACCAACCCATCTGCTGACAACACAGGGCTAATATCAGTAGAATATCCTACTCACCGGTGGTTGCATTGTAAATAGTTCAATTGATAACTGACTTCCTCTGGATTTTCATTCACAACTAAATAAGCCCTAGGTAAACAAAGTAGACAATGGAAAAAGAAGCTATGTAACTCTGGTCTTGCCCCCAATTTCCAGTCTCACTTGTCATGAATCCCAACCCTTCACTTGGAAGTAACCCCATCCCCATCAATAGGAAAATGAAGTGTGCTCCAAGGGAAATAGGGGGAGGGCCATCCTCTCCCCAAGTCAAGAGTAAGAATACCTTGGCTACTCTGAAGAACAAAGAAAGTATGAATACCTACCTTCGCTGTACAGGAAAGAACATGAAAATAATTGAGTTTTATATATTCATTAGCCAATGGTGTTCAGAGATTTCCAATCCCTCCCTGAGTCTTAACACATTGGGTGTCCACTGTCAGAGAAACTAAACTAGAATTTCTCATATAGGAGAATTTATGGCTTATGAAACATCCATCCTAGTTTCCTGGACTTTCACAATCCTTTCTGCTTTATTTTGTATCTATCCTTGAGTATACTTGCCCTAGATCATCTTGGTTCTTCCACACAGGTGTCTAATAATATCACTTACCAACACTGAGTTCTATATCTTATCCCACTGGACTTGGATATCACCCAAGATACTGAAGAATGCATTTCATTATGAGGTTGATCATTTCAAGGCTTGTTCCATTTGGAGACATCAAAAGCTCCCATCAGGTAATTTTAGCCCTTAGAATTCCCTGCATCAGAAAGAGGTAGAAGTATATGCCCTCAATCATCATTAGAGCACTTTCGTATTTGGTTATGTCATCCTCAAAGTAACCCTGCTGAGTAAGTCTAAATTATCCATTCAACAAATGAAACAAACAGAGGTTCAGAAATCTTTAGTAATGTTTAAAATTACATGACTAGAAAAAGCCAGAATTTCCATTTTTTCCAGCTGTCTCACAGTTCAAATTCCTTAAGTGTTCCAAAGAGGATTTATCTGGAATGTCACCTTTCATTTTGATAATCAGAGTTCCCAACTTAATGCCCAAATCTCTTCTTCATATAGTTTATTCACACAATTATGACCCCTGTCTAGGTTCTCGTACCATACAGGTACTGATTCTACTATTGAAACATTAGCCTCTAACTCATCTGATGTTCATAGTCCAATATATTGGACACTAACTCATTTCAACAGACACCTATTCTGAACATTTCTCATGCCCTTCAGTGTATTTACATCACTCTTCAATTACATGCCTTGTCCATGATGCATGGACCAAGAACTTGGAGTAATAAGCTGATCCAGGTCTAAATATAGTTTATTTCCTTCAGTACACTCATGTAATTTGTCAGTATACACTTATTTCTTCCTCTATCATCTACTGGTGCAATTGCATAAAACAATTCCCTGAATGACTTTAAGTTTATTTCACTTTAAAAAATACAAATGAATCATGAATTCAGAAAAACTGCATGTCCACAATAACATAACCTGACCTCAGACTGCCTGGGTCTAAGTGCCTGGGGTCAAATCCAACAATTACATTTCAAATAACAAAAGAAATAAGGACTGTCCCTTCTGGTTAAAATTCTCTTCTTTACTCACCTGAATCCAAACAGATCAAACATGCAAGGAAAACAAGACACTGATGAGGCTTTCACCCTCAATCCAATGTACTAAGAGTTTCTTTCTCACTGTAGAAAAAAGACCATTTTCATGAAGGACTCTTGTTGTATGCAGTTGATTGTCCTGTAACCTAGAACACACACCTTGATTAATTCAGATGACAGTGAAGATACTTTTTTTAATCAAGTCATGTCTTCTTTATCACAATCTTTATGCTCAAATTAGAAAAATCATGTAGGTGCAATTAAGGAAAACAGCCTGTATCCTTTAATTCCTCCTCAAAGTCTCTACATCAGTCTTCATACCGTTCCCCACAGGTTTTGTGGATTTTGTCCTAGGCAAAGATTCTAGAGTAGTCACAGGAAGAACATCTCTACTACTCTTGATTTCTAAGAGGACTTGTCATCAACCAACATTCAAAGGATGTAGGCATCAATGTAGTCTATATAAATACTTGTGTTAAAATATATATTCAAAGAAAAACATTTTCATTTTGAAAAATGGCATATATTACTACTAAACACAGGAAATACTATCTCATGTCTCTTCATGTCAAATTTTGTTGATGTTCTAAGGACTATAAAACCCCACAAGCTTCAGAACATTAGAGATTTCCAGAATAAATTAATCTAGTTTCATTATGGATTTTCCATGAATAGAATGTGCAATACTTTTTAATTATTATATCCATTCCAGGGTCATGTATTGCATTAATTAATTATTTCTCTTCCCTCCCCCCCACCAGTTGTCTGCTCTCTGTGTCCATTCCCTGTGTGTTCTTCTGTGTCCACTCGTATTCTTGTCAGTGGCACCAGGAGTCTGTCTCTTTTTGTTGTGTCATCTTGCTGTGTCAGCTCTCTGTGTGTGTGGCCCCATTCCTTGGCAGGCTGCAGTTTTTTTGCATAGGTGACTCTCCTTATGGAGTGCACTCCTTGTGTGTGGTGCTCCCCCACACAGGGAACACCCTGTATGGTACAGCCCTCCAAGTGCACATCAAGCACTGCACTTGGGCCAGCTTCATCCACCACATTGGTCAGGAGGCCCTGGGTTTGAACCTTGGACTTCCCATGTGGTAGGAGGATGACCTATCATTGAGCCAAATATGCTTCTCCTGTGTTGCATTTAACTGTCACTCTCTCTAGTTACTCCTTTTATAAATTGTGGAAGCATGTATGCAACAAACTTTCCAATCTCAACCATGTCAAAGCACGTAATTGAGTGAGTGGAATTAATCACATGCAAAATGTTGTGCTTTCCTCACTAACATTCATTACCAGAACTGTCTAATTGTCTCCAACAAAATCCTACAACCAGTATTCAATATTTTTTTAAAAGTAAAAGTATGAAAGTTTTCAGGGGTATCTTGACATATGAAACAAAACCTATTTCAAAAGTGAAATCAAGCAATGTACTTTCATTTTAGGTATGGATACTTGATCCCCAAATAATATTTTCTATTTTCTTTTTAAATTCACAGTTCCAAAATTTAAAAGGTATATTCTGTTTAATTTTAATGCTATGCCTTTTAGATAATCGATAACATCATTTTCAGTTTTCTGATATAGTCCTATTAAATTACAGCCTAGTCATGCAACATTCTTGAGGCAAGTGATAATTTATTTTTGTCAGAATTTTGTCTATGCTGTAGGTCAATGCTGAGCTAGGCTTATCCAAGCATGAAGTTGTATGAGCAATTAAATAAGCTGAAACTGAGGAATTTAAGAGCCACATTAGAATTAATCATTTAAAGGAAAAAATGCAAGGATGCTCTATTTGTCAGCCAAAGGAGTGTTAATGAAAAATTTGCTAACAGCAGAGTGTTGTATTTCCTGATGCAATTACCAAAAATGCTGCAATGGTTTTATAAATCATTAAGGGGTATTTTTAGAGGAACTCTGCGATGCTTGAGAAAAGGCCTAGATCACTTTGAAGAGAATGTTGGTAGGACTGTGGAGCCTAAAGTTATTTCCAGTAAGGCCTGGGAAGGAAATAATGAAACTATTATTGGAAACTGGAGGAAAGGTGATCCATGTTTTAGAGTTGCACAGAACTTAGCAAGATTGACCCCTAATATTATTTGGGAAGCAGAATTTTAAAATGATAAGATTGGACAGTTACCCAATGAGATTTCCAAACTAAATGTGGAAAATGCAGCCTGGCTTCTCCCTGCAACTTATAGCAAAATGCTGGATGAAAGAGATAAGCTGATAAATAAATTCTTCAGCTCAAAGGAACCAGAAACTAATTCCAGAAATTCCAAGCCTTCAGACAATATGGCCACATTTGATGAATTAACTTGGAAACTGTAAGCCAGGATTGAACATTCAATTATCAGGGAAATACTTGTGGAAAGTATTACTGTCTGATGACTTGGACCCCTGTTTCCGGCATGCCAAACCAACAGGTTTTCCAACAGAGCTGTCTAAACAAAACCACTGTCAGCCTGAACTAAAAGGGACATGAAGAGGAGATGGGGGGGAAATAGCTTTAAGAAGAAAAGCATGGAAGGTGAAGTCTGGAATTAAGATATTTCCTTGGGCTGAGAGAGGAATCCTACCAATACTTCTGGTGAGAGTAAATTTGCCCTGGCATTTGAAGATGGTGTATGTTCCAACCTGCTGTTCAGGGAGAGTTTTGCCACCCCAGGCTACTGAGAGGGTAATGCACATTCCCCAAGGGTTGCAGAAAGTGAGGTCAACACCCCGTTGCTCTCAGGGTTTAGACAGTCTCCCATAGATTAGGGAAGGCCAGGTCACCAATTCACTCTTCTGAGATGGTTGGGAATGTACACTAGAGATGAGGGAGAATTTTTCCACTACCTCACTGTACTAAGTGGGTGGAAACTATACCCTAGAGATTGGGGAATGTGTGGCCATCACCTCAACATTCTTGGAGGGTGAGGCCTGGAGCTCAGTTACCATAAGCTTGATGAGTGTTGAAGAAGGCAAATGACTGTTGGGCATGTCTGTGGGAAAGGGTGTTCTCACGAGGCACCCAGGGGAGAAGAAACCATAATTTTACTTTGAAATCTAATGGAATATGCTCTGCAGGGTTTCAGATATGTTGGGGACCGGTGATGCATGTTTCCCTCCCAAATTCTTCTAGTGGTAATTCAAATGTTTAGCCTATGTCTGTCCCTTTGTATACGGGAAGCTGAAAAATTGTTTTGTTAAGTTTCACAGGTATACAGCCAGAGGGGACCTTGCCCCCCAAGACAAACTGTATTTCTAAAAAACTGATTCATTGTGATATGATTTTGTACTTAGCATTGTTACTTATTAAAGATGTACTTTTCAATATTGTAATGTTTCTTGTGAAATCCAGAGGGTAGAGTGTAGCAGTTTGATATTATTTATGAATTCCAAAAAAGGATTATGATTTAAAACTAACTCCTCCTCTGGGTGTGATCACCTTTGCTTGCATTAGATTCAACTGATATGTTTTGATTAAATTAAACTACCTGTAAAGATTAAGGCTTTGATTCAACCACATCAATAGGGTGTGACTCAGGGCTGAATCTCCAGCCCCCTTGCTGGGCTCCTATAAGTGGACACTCACTCAAGAAGACACACAGGGAGAGAGAGCGCCTCATATAGTAGATACCAGAGGAGAGATCTTTTTCAGCTTTGGTCCTGTCGCTCCAGGAAGAGAGATGAGTCATTTGCCTGATAGTTAACAGCTAACATTTTGAAGAAACCAGAGGAGCTCAGAAGGTTGGAGAGATACAAGCCCTATGCCAGCCTGTAACTGAGAAAGAGGAAGGCTGAACCCTCACAAAGATTGGCGATCATCTTTGGTGTGAAAGTACCTCTTATGGTACCTTGAGGAGGGCCCTTTAGGGCCTTTTAACTATGTGCTTTTACCCCAAAATGTTTTAAAAAGTCAACCGATTTCTAGTATTTTGCATCAGCACCACTTTGGTTGACTAATATAGATGCTTTGAATAAATAATCTATCACTATTTCATTTTTGGAGATGGAATACTCTTAGAAATGCACTTATACAAAGAATTGCTCTATGAAAACATTCTGAGAAATCTAAGTATAGGTTAATCTATATGACAATCATTTTCTTTTTATGACAACTACATGTAGTTTTTGTGCTGATTATTTATAGATATTAATACAAGAGTTTTCTATATATTAACCATATCATGTCATATATGCTATGAAAGTGGATCTCAAATGTCTCTGTATACAGAATTCAAATGGGAGCTTTAAATAATTTTCATGTATGGGGTGAACATACAAATATAACTGTTCCTTTGATTGGCATGAGAAATCCTCAGGTGATTTCAACAGGCATCAAGGCTGAGAACCACTTCTCTAAGGAGCTGAGACTCTGTGGCTCACTGAGTACAGTTACTGAATCTGCAGCATGAGCATGTCTGAGAGAGTGGCAGAACAGCAGATTCAAAGTCCTCAGCCCAGAGTACCAATTCAGGATTTGCATTTTAACAAGATCCCAGAGGATTTATATCTGAGGGGGTACATGGAAAAGCAGCAGCACTGGTTCAGAATTCAATCCAATGTCCCATTTCACCATGATTACAACCTTGGAGGAATAGTGCCTCATTCAATTCTCATCCAAACAAAGACACTGTCAAGAAAGGTTATCTCAGGAACTCGTTCACCTATACTGTAATAATTCAGTCACCCTGATCTTAGAGCTAAGTCCCCTGCCTTTCCACAGTTTTTCCTTGCTTTTGGTATAGGCTGAAAATAAAGTACTCTTCATTTAAAATAATGAATACAGGCATACTTGGAATGACAAACAGGAGTCTATTCTGTTTTTCTACATAGTCAGCCACACTTTCCAGACATAAGTTTCAAAATATTTATACATGTCCAAGTTTATATTACATGTGTTCATTTTTATATTTCCCAATTAATAGAATGGGAAATAGATTCACTTCTTTCTGGCACCCTCAGAGCATATCTCAATCCCAATACTTCTAAAATAATTATAATATAATTTTAATTAAAATAATTCATTTTTGCATCACCATGCAATATTATTTATTGCTAAGTTAAGCAGTGTACAAATTTCTTGTTTACATAATTTTCTTCTTTGCATTATCATTAGCTTCATTTTCTTTGACTCAAACATTTATAACAAAAATTTTCCAAAATAATCTTGAAGTGACTGCTGTGACTCTGTAATATATAGTCAAATTCATCTCACAATCTACTGTGTCCAAATTTTCCCCCTTGAGGTGTCTGTTATAAAATATGGTACACTCAAACTTTGTCCTCCAGATGCCCTGTAGCAGCAAGGAATAGAAAGGTTATTTTTCATCTCTTTTTATGCTTTACCTTTCCTACTGAATGAGGTAAAGATGTCATTTCCTGTTTTCCTCAAATCCATAAAAAAGCAATATTTTTAGAAATTCTTACAATTCTAATAGTATAAATAGTATGATTCAATATGTTACTATATCCCTTATTAATCAATAAATTCCACTCAAAAGCCATACCAAATTTCCTGACAAAGTTGACAACCTGGCTCTAATATGTATTTAAAAGACAAAGGCCTGATATTAATGCCATTGACCTCTATGCTCTGGTCACCAGCTGGGCACTTCTTGCTCTTCATGCTGAGGACCTGACAGGAAAGCATATGTGCCCCTGTCTTGAAAGTATTATCGATCTGGTCTATGAGGAGGAAGAAAGTGTGCCGTCATTTAACAGAGTCAAGGAAGAATGTGTTTCACATGCACATGACTTACCTAGCACATCTCAATATTCCCCTGCCAGTGTTAATAAACTGACAAGGGCAGCAAACCCACCTGAGAAGGGCATTGTGGCCAGGAACACACCCATCAGACATGATGAGCTGGCACCTGGTAAGCTTCTGAGACTGGGGGCAAGGGAAATCTAGAATGGACAAAGTAGGAGATAATGAGATTCAGTTGTGGCCCCAAGTCCACCTGCAGTAGCGGTGGCTTTAGAGTGTCAATAAGCTTCCTCCTGCAAGATTCCTACATAAAGCAAAGCCAACTGGAATCCTAACGAAGTGCTCCCTGAACACAGAGAGATCCAAGTGGCACAGAGATAGGCTAGATAGACATGGGGATGCTTCACCTAGATGGCCCTTAAGAGAAGGACTTCTTGCCAGTTTCTGAGTGTCAAGAAATTAGTCAAATTCTGCTGAGGATGAAATAAGGTGATGGCTGATAAAAGCTTCTGCAATTATTATATTGATGAAAATGTTATTGTCACCAAGACTGATGTCCAGGAATTAAAAGGAATAAAAACCCTAATTGCAAAGGGTAACTATTCTTACCCTATTCAGTGGGATGAGGAGAAATGCTGATGAATGGACTTTGCTTTCAATTTGCTTTGAAGAGATGAGAGATCAGCAGCAGAAAATAAAAGTTGAAAATGTTTTCATTGGTCAGAAGGGCCAATTTTAGAACATGAGGACAAATCATGAGAGGGAGTAGTATAAGTATATAATTTATAATGATAAAAATTCATGACATCACAGGAAGGAATGGGACACAAACACAAAGAAATTTTTAAAAAACAACAACAACAGCAGCTAGGATAATAGATAATGCCTCACCTAGTATGGGGGTGATGCCAGTAGAGAAATACTTTCAAATGTAATGGTCCAAAATACTTACCTCCAAAAGTACCTATTTCATTATTGTAATAAATTGTCAGGCAAGCTACTGAATATGAGTGTCAAGGCAAGACTGTGCAGAGTCGAAGATCATGGCAAAGGTTTAAAATAGTATTTATTAAGCATGGGAAATGGAAATGACCTGCAAGACCTAAGAGGATTACTGAGAACTTTTGAAAAATGCCCTAAATAGCCCAGATACCTGATCCAGGGGAGTATTTACTATGTACCTTGGTAAAAGTGTTCTCTCCTGCAAACTAGGAACTTTAACCTGGAAGGGCGCATAGCTGTGCTCAAAATGGTTTCTGTAGGTCATAACATGAACAGTTAACAGTTTGGAAACCTTCAACATTCCACTTAGGAAGACTTGACAATAAGTATCTTCTGCAGAGAATGGCAGACATCTAACTCTTTTTCTGGACACCGAAGGGATTTTAAGGCTGAAGGTGCCTAGAGTCCAGGATTGAACAGAATGATCCTTATGGCCAAATGCTCCAGATGTTTATAGAGCTCCAGGATAAATTCAAGTGCTATTAAATATGATGTGTTTATTCCAGGGAAGGCTACCTTCCTTCTGTCTTAATTTCCTCATCTGTAAAATAAGAGTAGTATTTACTTAACTTTATTCTGAAGGATAAAATTAATTGTTATGTGTAGAGTGCCCTGAAATACTTTTCAAGATTTTATTTTTTATTTCTCTCCTCCCTACCCCCTATTGTCTGCTCTCTGTGTCCTCTTGCATTCTTGTCAGCAGCACTAGGAATCTGTGTCTCTCTTTTTTATTCTTTTAAAGATTTTTAAATTTATTTCTCTCCCCTTCCCCCTCCGCCACCCCTAGTAGTCTGCTCTCTGTGTTCATTTGCTTGTGTTCTTCTGTGATCGCTTCTATCCTTATCAGTGGCACCAGGATTCTGTGTTTCTTTTTGTTGCATCATCTTGTTCTGTCAGTTCTCTGTGTGTGCCGTGCCATTCTTGGGCAGGCTGCACTTTCTTTTGTGCTGGGTGGCTCTCCTTACAGGGTGCACTCCTTGTGTGTAGGGCTTCCCTACACAACATGACACTCCTTGTGTGCATCAGCACTGCACATGGGCTCCACACAGGTCAAGGAGGCCCAGGGTTTGTACCACAGATCTTCCATATGGTAGGTGGACACCCTATCCATTGGGCCAAGTCCATTTCCCCTGTGTCTCTTTTTGTTGCATTATCTTGCTGCATCAGTTCTCTGTGTGTGGCACACCACTCCTGGGCAGGCTGCACTTTTTTCACATGGAGTGGTTCTCCTTGTGGGGGTGCACTCCTTGTGAGTTGGGCTCCCCTATGTGGGGACACCCCTATGTGGCATGGCACTCCTTGCATGCATCAGTACTGCATGTGGACCAGCTCACCACACTGGTCAGGAGGCCCTGGGTTTGAACCCTGGGCCTCCTCTGTGGTAGGCTGACACTCTAGCAGTTGAGCCAAATCCGCTTCCCTGAATACACTTAATAGCATTCAATTAGTATGATTATTTAAGTAATAATAATAATAACACACTGTCATTTAGTTATCAGGCCCAGAAGTTCTTTTTGAGTCCAGGACTGAGCACTCATGTCCTCTCTATGAGAATTATGAAGTTTGATACTATTTTATTATAAAATAGTAAAATAAAAAATAAATATAGGACACAATGAAACCTAGGACATAGTAGGATTCTCAGTAACAACACAGCACTTATATAATTCTACATATGTATCTATTAAAAAGAGTAAAATGTCGTGTATTATTACTGATCATAAAATGCCTCATGATGCGTAGGCTCCACGGTAGAGAAGGAGGGGTTGAAAAGTAATAAAGCAGGCTGATTTCAGGCTACAGTTTTCCATTATAGATTATAAATCACCAGGTAAACTTGCGTGGTCACACTGCAGAGGAAAAATGGCAAGAGTGGTGCACAGAGGGCAGGAACCCACCCAAAGGTGAGAAAGTGCATGAGAGAGATGCCTCTTTGAAATGCTGATGAGCCCACCCCTTTGCTAATGGCCAGGGAAGAGTTCTAGCTGTTTACTCTTTTGATTGCTTATTCTCCCATCAATCTCCCAGGAGGACACAAAGATAAAGTCCTTGGGGAATATCCAGGTCTTCTCCTGGCTTCCAGAGGAAGTCTTCATCCAAGTGGCAGAAACTTGGGGAGGGTCTTGCAGCAGCCATCTGGGGTTATTGATGTTCACGTGGACTTCTTGCCAGGTTCCAGATCCATCTATTGATTTCCTATCTTACTAGCCTGCTTCAAGTGCATTATAACTCCTTTTGGTTTTGTCTGTGTGTTCAGTGCCAGTGTATATTCTAATACCTCTGGATGTAAGATCAGTTGATAAATGAAAACTCCTAAAAGAGCTCTATTCAAATGGCCAAAAACTAAGTGCTTATATTAATAAGTATGAATGCTAATAAGATCTTTAAAGTGATGAAAATTGTCTTGACTAATGCAATTATAATCTCTTCATAAAAATAAAAGACAGTTCTTCCCTAAACTGAAATGAATAGTTTATTTTTCTTCACAGAATGAAATGTAGGATGTGAAACTAAAATGGATATTGGAAGAAGTAAAACATCTGTAGGAGTGCTGACTTAAATTTGATAAGTTTGTTCAAGAAAAGTGAGTTTTGTCTGAGGATGGAATGGCTAGTTTTCATAAAATCAGAATGGAAGTAAGTAGGACAAAACTTGAATGCATATGGCAAGTTGTAGAAGGTACTGTGGTAGCATTAAGGGTTTGTGTTCTATGAAGGCAGAATTTGTCTTCAAATAAGCATGCTTTATGTGGTTATGAATAATTATATAAGAAGTTTGTAGAAGCACTGCTTAAACTGAAATATTCAAATGGCTAATTACAGAAAGTCATGATTTCTTTTCCTATAATCTATTTTTTAAAATGTTACATTCAAAAAATATGAGGTTTCCATATATCCCCCACCGCCCCTCACCCCACTCCTTCTATATTAACAACCTCTTTCATCATTGTGGCACATCATTAATTTGGTGAATACATTTTGGAGCACTGCTGCACCACATGGATAATAGTTTACACTGTAGTTTACACTCTCCCCCAGTCCATTCAGTGAGTTATGGCAAGATATATAATGTCTAGCATCTGTCCCTCCAATATCAGTTAGGACAACTCCAAGACCTGAAAATGCCCATCACATCTCTTCTTCCCTCTGCCTGCCCTCAGGAACTACTGGGGCCAATTTCTCTCATCAATGCTACAATTTCTTCCATTACTAGTCACAATAGTTCTATAATAGAATATCAGTAAGTCCACTCTAATCCATATTTTATTCCTCCATCCTGTGGACCCTGGGATGGTGATGTCTGCTCCACCTCTATATTAAGAGGGGTTAGATTTCACATAGATGATGGATGCAGTTCTCTGGCTTGCTGTTGTAGGCACTCTCAGTTCCCTGGTGTGGTGGTTGACCACCTTCACCTTCCAGTTAGCTGGCCTGGGTAAGTCCAATGAACCTGAGGATAGAAGTTTCAAGTCTGCTGAGGCTCAGGACCCAGCAGGCACATAGACAGTCAAGAGATTAAAGTTTCTTGAGTATACACCAACCCTAGTGCCAACCACAGGTTCAGTAAAAGTGACAAGAGGAATGTGTAGAAAGGTCACATCTGAGTCCAATTCCATCACACTCAGGAACTCAAATTCCAAAGTAGGACCAACTGACATACCACTGAATTCCAGAGATATCTGCCATGACCATAGAACCTGTGGGTTTCCATAACTCTCAGGAGAACCAGTATCTGGGGTTGTTTCAACTTTGGCTGTCTCTGGGACCCTGCTGATGCGTGAGTAAGCACAACCCAGCTAATGACCTCCTGAATCTTTTCTGGAGACTCACAACAATAGAAACTCATTTGTCCTTTCCATTTCACCCTTTTATTCAAGTTCAAAAAGCAGATTTTAACACCTGATATTACATGTAGGCTGAGATATTCTGCTGGTCTGAGTTGACCCTTTTATTGTAGGTCTTTTTCTAGTTACATCATCAGCTGGTGCTTGGTAGTAATTCCTCTGTGCCAGGGAGGCTCATCCCCGGGAGTCATGTCCCATGCTGGGGGGGAGTTAATGCACTTATGTGCTGAGTTTGGCTTAGAGAGTGGCCACATTTGAGCAAGTTGGAGGCTCTCAGGTGTTAAACTGTTAGGCACCCTCCAGCTCTATCCCTAGTTCATAGTTCAGGCACACAGGTTCATAAGCATAGTCATCAATATCAAGGGCTCATTGTTGGACCATCCTTCCTTGTTGGTCTTTGATGGTGCACTTGGGGAATTGTTGCTGTTACATTGGGGAATGTGATAGAGCTCCCCTGGCTAGGAACTCAGCACTCCCTCAGTTGTCCCTTGTAACTGTAACTACTATGAAAATACCCAACATATATCCAAACATTTTTATGTACCCTATATGCAAGTCCTGGAGAACTCCATCCCAATCATGTGCCCCCATCAATAACATCCTGCACCAGTGTTCCTCCCCTCCCATAGTTGAACCTCTCTATGTTCCAAAACTTCTTCAAAAATGAAGCCTAATATATTGCCAAATTCAATTAAGAGGAAAATGAAATGTAGCGATGGGTTTACAGATTAGAATTAGAATACAAACTAACTTAGAAAAATTAAAATAAAGTAAAAATAAATTGAGGTATTAAGAAGTGAAAAATATTATACAGCTTTGCTTTTGACATTTTGCCTTTCATCACTGTAATAGGTGTTGCCCTGTAGGTACAGTGGCAAGGCAATTTCTTTCATTCATTCCTCAGTGCCTACATCCTTTTTTTTTCTTCTAATTTTTAATTTTGCCTTCACAAAAGCTTTAGATCACAGTAATTCACATATACAATATATGGGACTCCTATATATACAACATCAAACCCTTTTCCCCCTTCCCCAGCAATGATCTTTTTAAATGTTCATGTTATATTTGCTGCAGCTGATGAACAGGTATTGAAACATAGCTTTCAAAGATGGTTCCATTTTGGTTTACATTAGGATTTATATTTCAGACTATATAATTTTCTAATTTTTAGTTACCTTAAGTTTTACATTATGGTTTAAATTTTAGCCTATACATTTTTATACATTTTTGGTATAATTTAACATGTCTATATCCATCATTGCATGATCTTGTGGAACACATCCATTCCCCCCCTCCCAGTTACCCTGATTCCATCTATTCTAAACCTCTCTCCTCCTTCCCTCAAGGCCCACAGTGACAATCACCCTTCATTACTTGAAGGACCAGATTCACAGATATTTGCAACAATGCTAATGGCTTGACTTTTAGACTGCCCTAACCCACTGGGAGCCATCAATTCTCTCGAGAGACACAATTCCCTCTGTGTGAGAACATCAGTTCTTCCCAGGATGTGGGTACACCTTCACATTCATTGTATGGGTCTCCACCCAATGACATAATACAGTATAAAAACATGAACACCCACACACTTCATAGAAGCCTACCTCTGTGCCAGACACCCCCCTTAAGAATCTTGAACAGGCAATCCTTCATTATATTTTCTAAAGAGTTTTCCCAACATTATAGTTTCAATCACATACTTGACAATCTTCCATGTTCAAAAGTTACCCCAAGCCCTCCCCCCAGTTCCTTGAGCCATCTAACCCTCCTCCCAACCCTAGTTCCCCTCACGCCCACAGAACCCCACCCAAAGGTATCCCTTTGGGATACCTTATCCCATCCCTACAAATACTTACCTTCAACTTATCATAGATTTCACCCATGTAGGCATCAAGTCCCAACCTCCACCTGCCCCCAACTTCCTTTAAACCTATCATCCAGTCTCTAGCTCTCCGAGACAGCTCAGTTTACTTATTTCATATCAGACAGGTCAGGTAGTATTTGTTCTTCAATGCCTGGTTTGCTTCACTCAACATAAGGTCCTCAAGATTCATCCATGTTATCCCATGTGTTTATATTCCTTCTTAGAGCTGAGTAGTATTCCACTGTATGTATGTACCACATTTTATTTATACATTCATCTGTTGAAGGGCATTTGAGCTGATTCCAACTTTTGGCAACAGTGAATAATTCTGCTATGAACACTAGTGTGCATATATTGGTTTGTGTCCTTGCTTTCATTTCTTCTGTGTATATACCCAGCAGTGCAACTGCTGGGTCATATGGCAAATCTAGAGCTAGTTTTTCTGAGAAACTGCCAAACTGTCCTCCAGAATGGCTGGATCTTCTCCATTCCATCAGCAGTGGATGAGTGTTTCCATTCCTCCATATCCTCTCCAGCACTTGTAGTCTTCTGTTTTTTTTTGATAGCCACCAGTCTCATGGGAGTAAGAGGGTATCTCATTATAGTTTTGATTTGCATTTCCATAATAGCTAGTAATTTTGAGCATTTTTTCATATGCTTTTAAGATATTTGTATTTCTTCTTTGGAGAAGTGTTTGTTCAAATTAATTGCCCGTTTTTTAAATGGGTTGCTTGTCTTTTTATTTGCGAGATATAGGAGTTCTAGAAAGTCATTATTAAACAGAAACCCAATTCATGATTAACTTCATAACAGAAAAACCTGTCAAGTCATCTCAATCTACATATTAAAGTTGTGATAGAAAAAAAGATAATTTTTGATTTCACTGGGAATCATAGGTTTTCATAAAATAAGGGGAAAGTAGTTTTTTCTGCACTGCTTAAATAAAATACCTGTTAATTCATGTAATCATGATAATTGCATGCTGTAAGAAATTTGCTTTGAGACAGTATCCAAAATCATTTTAGTGACTTATGTATGTAGGGAGTATAGAATGTGTGACACCGTATTGGTAAGGAAAAAGAGAGTAATTTTGTCCTAAGATACAACTGGTTATCAAGAAAAGTTAAAATATAAAACAAAACATGAATGAATACAGAAAGTGCAGAAGAGTCATGAAAAAGAAATTTTTGTAGTTACCGTTGAGCAAAATTTACTAGGTCTATGTATGAGGTTTTAAAAGCTGTAATATCAAATATTATACTCATGGTTTGTTTTAGCTAAAATTTTGCAAAAACTTTTTCTCCTGACTACTCAGAAAAGAAAAATCTCTTTCTATCAATATATCTTCATATAGTTTAATCCTATCATTTCCTTGGCTGTTAAAAATAATAATAATAAATCATCGCTTTTCAAAGAACATAATGTTCAAACCTGTCTTCCCAGAGTAAAGGCCTGAAAAATATCTTTGACCTTTGGAAAAAGTAAAATAATAGAATACTTGAGTCCAATTGATATAAGTTGAATGGAAAGTGTTTAAAAGTGTTATGGGGCTGAAGACTTGGCCCAGTGGTTAGAGTGACCGTCTACCACATGAGAGGTCCACAGTTCAAACCCCAGGCCTCCTTGACCTGTGTGGAGCTGGCCTACACACAGTGCTGATGTGAGCAAGGAGTGCTGTGTCACGCAGTGGTGTCCCCTGCATAGGAAGCCCCACAGGCAAGCAGTGCACCCTGTAAGGAGAGCTGCCCAGTGGGAAAGAAAGTTCAGCCAGGAGTGACAGTCACACACACAAGGAGAACTGATGCAGGAAGATGATGCAACAAGAATAAACATAGATTCCTGGTGCCGCCGACAATACAACAATGGAAGCAGACACAAAAGAACACAGTGAATGGACAGAGAGAACAGACAACTGGGGCAGGGGGGCGGTAAGGGAGAGAAATAAATAAATCTAAAAATAAAAAATAAAAAAGTGTTATGAAATTAAAAGGAATTCTTTAACCCTCTGTTAATCAAAGTATTATCAGTAAAATGTTCACTTCAAAAGAGTGCAAAAAATTCCTGAAAATCTAAAAAATGTGTTGGCATAATATTAAAGTATAATGTTGTTAATCATGGCTTTAATTAATATTTTTTTAAGATTTATTTTTTTATATCTCTCCCCTTCCTCCCCCACCCCAGTTGTCTGCTCTCTGTCCATTCACTGTGTGTTCTGTGTCTGCTTCTATTCTTGTCAGCGGCACTGGAAATCTGTTTCTTTTTGTTGTGTCATCTTGCTGTGTCAGCTCTCTGTGTGTGCAGTGCCATTCCTGGGCAGGCTGAACTTTCTTTTGTGCTGGGCGGCTCTCCTTATGGGGTGCACTCCTTGTGTGTGGGGCTCCCCTATGTGGGAGACATGCCTGAGTGGCAAAGCATTCCTTGAGTACATAAGCACTGTGCATGGGCCAGCTCCACACGGGTCAAGGAGACCCAGGGTTTGAACCACGGACCTCCCATGTGGTAGGCAGATGTGCTATCTATTGAGCCAAGTCCACTTCCCTAATATTTTTTAAATTGGTTGTGTCACAGAAACAACCTCTCCATCTAGAAATCAAGAGACATGCTTTAGCTCATGTTCAATGGATTTGCCCCACCTCCACTAAAGAAGCAGGACTATGACTGCAGAAAAAGAGTGACCTCGAGGGACTGTCAGGGTTGGTGCATAACAGTAGATTATCATGAATTAAAGTAACACCACTGCTGTCTGTAACAGTCCTAAATATTCCAAATGTGTTAAAATTTTATCCAGTTATGGCACTATCACTGTTTAAGACTTGTTAAAGCTTCCTTTAGTATCTCCTTAGGCAAATCAATCCAGCCTGCATTCACCTTCATGTGAGAAGGCCAACTGAGGATTTTGCAGTGCTTCTCCAAGGCTATGTGCAGAGCACAACCATCGGTCCTGGTGGCAAAATGCTAGCTGTGTGAAAAAAACCCCAAAACCAGTAATCTTATTTTTTTCAGGATTAGAAGAAACATCAAAGACAATTGTATCTTAAGAGTATGATATAGACAAATATTTAGGACATGCTACAAAACCCTGACTGTCAAATTCTTAAATGGTGTTTAGTTAAGTAAAACAAAAAACTGTATCCTCTGTTCTAACTGATAAAGTACATTTTCTCATATTAATAAGGTTTATAATAATTTTGGGATCCTGAAAACCCTTCATCCCTCATTTAGCTCAGATATTAAAAACTATATGTGTTTATCAGAAAAGGTTGCACAGGGAGATGAGAACCCCATCCCCCACTGCCCCCAGCAGGCTGCTTTTAAAACAATTAACACAGGCTCAAGCGGTAAGGGGGTAGGTCTTAACTTGTCCTGTGTATTGGATGTAGCCAGTACCAATCTTGGCTTTCGGTGGGGTGTGTGGTAGAGGCAACTTCCTAAACAAATACTGCTTGAGTTTTAGTCACAATTCCTAGAAGAAACCAAAGTGTGAGACAGGAACAGTGAACTGTTGTGGGCTGCCTTCTGTGGGGAAGAGGAGTCTGTGTAAGAACATATAGAACAACTGCCAGCAGTGAGAGGTAACAGTCTATCACGTCCCTGCCCCCTCCTCTAACATCTCTCTTGGGACTGTTGAGGCAGATGCCCTCGAGAAGATCTAGAGCCATCCCATTGAGACCCAAAGGCAGCAGAGTGGCTCCACCGAAAAGGCAAACACTGGATACCAGATCTGGTGGTGCCTAGTCCAGCAGTTCCAACTGCCTGTCACTCACCAGCAGCTCACCAACAGCACCCTAAAGTGTCCATCGTGCTCACCCAATGACTGACCATCACCTCACTGGATGAGACACACTGGCTGGGCAGAGACTCCAGGAGCACGATGGCAAGTGGATTACATTGGCCCCTCCCTCTCTCAGAAGGGGCAAGGTATGCTGTCTGTGCTGCAGACAGACAAGGGGACTCTTGTAACTTTGTACCCGGATCCTTACAGCAAAGGACTAAGTCTAAATTACAAGTTAAAGTGCCAGCTGCCCCAAGCCCAAAAGGGCAAGCAATAATACACTGTTGTTGCCATCCTTCAAACTCTCTAAACTGGGGAAATGTGGTCATTTTGATTATTGTTCTGGTCTATGCAGCATTGCTGACTGGGAATCTTAAATCCATGAACAATAAAAAATCACTCAAAACCACTTCTGAAACTGCAGTTAGTAAACTAAAGTCTCCTATGACAGCATTAGGCCCCATCCCTAGCCACCACAACAGCTACGACTTGCAGAAGGTACAAGTTTATTATTAACCTGCCCTACTGTGGAAGTGTGACCAGTCGTTTACTCAGAAGGAGCCATGTCCCGTGACATAGAACAGCTCCCCATCCTGAACTGACATGTACTGATACAGTTCATTTCCTTACAAGAATAGACAAATAAGCCACATGAGCCCACCAAACCCTCCCATACCCCTGAAATTCACTGCCCCTCACCTACCACCCCTAGCCATCCCTATAGGCCCTCAGGTCTTACCTAAGCCCAAACCCACTCCCACTGTCTGAGCATGTTCCCACCTATAGATGTACTGGATAAATTCATGACTGCCTCTGCCAGGGGCAAGCTGAAGTTTATTCTTCAGACCCTCACCATTGGGAGAGCTTCCCAATAATTCCTTGCCTGCAATCACTGGTCTCTGCATCCCAACTGTCTCACCCCATCATCTAACATATGTTGCCAGAGCCCGGGATCTGGGAAGAGGAGTCCCCTGCCACCACACCTTGCAACCTGGGAAGCAGTGGACAGTGGCAGCTCACCTGGGGTTACTCCTTATTCTGATCATGCAACGCTGAGTCCTATCCTCCTTTTCACCCTCTCCTGGAACTCCTCAGAGTGAACCTCAGAGACAGAGTAAGCCCCAGGACACTTGGGATTGCGTTGAGACCAGCAGATTGGTAAGAGAACTGCCCTTGCTGCTGCTGTAGCTCCATCCAAAACCAGACTCCCATCACCAGCAGGGGGAGTTAAGGGAATTCTCCTCTGGAGGATCCTGCTCTTTCTCCTTTTGTTTTAGACAACTCCACAGATCCTAGCTAGGTCTGTGATCCTCTTCATTTTTGGGGACCACAGCAGATGTCTGACCTGCATCCCTGGAACCCCCTCAGGAGTCAGAGATGTCTGGCCCTGGGTGTGGACTTCCTCTGCTAAGGTTCTCTGACTACCTTGGGGATGTCTGAGGTGCTCAGTCAATCCTGGAGAGTCCCTGACCCCATCCCAGCTTCCAAAAATGGGAAAACTCCTTCAGCTCCTCTCTATTATTCCACCACAATCTGGCCTCAATACAAATTAGAACATGGAAGTCAATGGCTGGAACATGGTACCTTTGACACAGATCCTTAGAGATCTGGAAAACTTCATCCAATGCAGTGCCAAGTGGTTAGAGGTCCTTACGCTCAGGTCTTCCTATTTCCCTGAAACCGTCTTTCTCTGTCCATTGTGTTCCTTTTACCAAATCCTACTGCTCTATCAGAAACTTCCATCTCCCTTTCACCCACCTCCCATATCTCCTGAAAATCTCAACGTTGGTCCAGCAAGCCAAGTTCCTCCTGCATCCCCTCCCTGTGCGCCTCCAGCTTTGCCTCCATCCTTGTCCTTGCCACCACCTTCCACCCCTCAGCCGGCTGCTGTGCCTTCTTCTGCCCCTCCATTCTCCCCTCCTCATACTAGTTCATGAGGACTACATCCACCCCACTCCCCACTGTCCACCTCCACCTCTGAAAGCACAAGGGTTAACCCTTCTCCACCTCTTAATTCTATACAAATACCAACACTCCTCTCAGAAAAACAAAGTTAAAATACACAATCCCTTCTCACGCTACATATATTATGTCATAACAACTTCTTCTACCAGCCCCGTGGGAAAAAGCTGCATTTGGGCTGCAGCCACTGCCTTTGCCAATTCCCTACACACACAGGGCCCTCCCTGATGCACTCCTGGCACTGACGCAGTTTCCATAGGCTCCCTCAGTGGGAATATCAGGCAGGCTCCAGAGATTTAGACAGCATGGCTCACTTCCAAACTTACATAATAGAAGGCATGAAAAAGACAGCCCTCAAAACAGTAAATTATGACAAAACCAAAGAAATTTCCCCAAAATCAAGATGAAAACCCTGCTGCCTTTATGAATAGATTAAATGAATCGTTCCTCAAATACAGTAATTTTGACCCGGATTCTGAATCCAGACGACTACACTCACATAGCCACTTTATCACTAAGACATCCACAGATGTCAGAAAAAAAAATGGCAGAAATTTCAGGAGGCCCCTCAACCCCCTTGGAAAGACCTAATTAAAGCAGCCCTCAAGGTCTTTAACAATAGAGAGGAGGAAGCCAAACTAGAAAATCACAAACGAGATCCCTCCTTGCTGCTGCCCTCAGAGTCGATTTCCAAGAACACCATCCCTCTTCTGCCCTGTGGCCACCACCTGGACGTGCTTTAGGTGTGGGAAGGAAGGACACTGGGCACGTGCACGCCCCAATCTAGGACCCTGCCAGGGCTTGTCCGGCGTGCTTACTTAGAGACCACTGGAAGTCGGATTGTCCTGAAAATCCAGTTTCTGGGAAAGCCCCTCGAACACGCCTTATGGCCTAGATCATCTTCCCTTCCTAACCTACCCAAAATAACAACAAAAGACTGATGGGTCCCAGGTTTGGAGAGGCCCCTCATCTCCATCAGTAAGTGGGAACTGAGGGTTATCATCAAGGTTGGAGGTAAGCTGAGCTCCTTTTTCACTGACACAGGGGCTACGTACTTGGTCATTTCAGAACATTCAGGGTATTTAACATCTTCCTCAACCTCTACTGTGGGAGTTGAGGGTATTCCTTCCTCTCCCTTGATTATGCACTCCCTCCCTTGCACTACAGAAAATCTCACATTCTCACACCAATCCTAGTTATACCATCATGCCCCTCCCCACTCTTAGGAGGAGACATTCTATCCAAACTGCACTCCTCTAGCTCCTTTTTACTACCCTCCCCCCAAGCTAGCTTCCTTCTCCTTTTGTCCCCAGCCCTACCCTGAACTCCTACTTCCCCTCCTACTGACATCCCTTTTATCTTA
The DNA here is from genome assembly GCF_030445035.2 of Dasypus novemcinctus. NCBI lineage: Eukaryota > Metazoa > Chordata > Mammalia > Cingulata > Dasypodidae > Dasypus > Dasypus novemcinctus. The sequence continues at coordinate 23,664,278 of NC_092216.1, forward strand.
CAACAGAAAGTAACCCCAAGTCTGGGACACTGACTCTCCCTCAGTAGCCTCACACCTCTCCCCTGTAAGAATCACTGTAAAAGACAGCCCTCCTTTCATCAACATTCCCCAATAGCCTCTCTCCTGCAGTGCCAAGTGTGGACTTAAACCCACCATTGACAAACTGTGCCACAGTGCTGTTATGCCCATGAACTCTTGTACAATACACCTATCCTAGCTGTTGAAAAACCTAATGGCAGTTATTGTCTAGTCCAAGACATGAGAGCTGTCAACCAAGCAAACCAGGCTATAGTCGCTAGTCCCCAACCCCTATCACATATCCCTCCCCAAACCACACATTACACAGTATAGACCTCAAAGATGTCTTTACAACAATCCCCCTAGATGGAAACTCTCAAAACATTTTTGCTTTTACATGGCTCTCATATTTTTCTTCATCTTTAATGCTATACTAATACCCCAAATAACCCCACTGATAATTTTTCTCCTTCTCATGTGTGGTTCTTATCTCCTACAGCTTCTCACCTGATTCATCCACCAAGTTGTTCAAACCACCCAAGAACACACGAATGAAACCTTCCTATTACAAGAACAGTGGATAACCACCTCACAATGCAAAACCCACCAGCTACACAAGAAGAGAACCCCTTACATCCTCTAACAGCAGAAAGGAGACAGAATAAGTCAATACTCCCTTTCCTCCACTCATGACTGCCTCTGCCAGAGGTGGGCTGCAGTTTATTCTTCAGACACCCTCTGTTGTGAAAGCTTCCCAATACATCTTTGCCTGTAATTGCCCTTTCTTTCTGCCCAGCATTCCCATTACTTAGGGCCTTCATCATATTCATATAATCTAAGAGTTAGGAATGTTAGAGTTACAAGGTTTGCACTGATTAACAGATCATAAGGCTGTGACTCCACTCCTGTTCATTGAGCAAAGCTGTTTACTGCAGAGTACAGCTCAAAGGAAATGGAGCAAAAAAGGACCCATCCCTTCCAGGTCCCTACATTCCAAGAATACCCTGCCTCCTAGACCACTACCACCAAGCCCTGCAGAATAATTCACTTTTATAGCGTCTTATTAACAAGAGGCTATACTCAGAGTCTAACACCCTCTCCTGGAACTAATGCTTTCCTGCCTATTGATGGACATATAAATTCACATCTGTACCTTCCATGAGTGAGTTTAATTCTCATCTTAAGATCCCTCTGCAGGGAGAGCTTCCCAATAAACTCCTGCCTGCCTGCCTGCAATCCTCAGTCTCCATGTCCCAGAGAGTGCCATTTTTTCTCTAACATAGACAACAGTATAGTGTTATTGGTCACAATTTCACAGAAGCAACCAAATCTTCTCAAATGCATTATTGTTGTAATGAACTTTCACCAGAACTTTCACTTTTATAAATCAGTAATAAGTTAACTGGGCAGTTTTCAGTGTTTTGTTACCAATGGACAATTTTAATTCTGAAGCTTCACAGAAAACACGTGCAATCACCTACAGGCCAGAGTACATCACATTAAACAAAACAGACTATATCAGAAACCCATGGAAAGGAATATGCCAGGTACTCTGGGGCACAGCTTTCTACGGTCATTGCTTAAATAACTTTGGAGAAAACACCACTGGGCTGAGTCAAGATTCCACAATTCTAGTGAAGAAACCAATGGGTTCATAATATTGAGAGGAACAAGGTCTCATTTTACTTAAAAGAATGAGTCACATACAAAGATAATAAGAGAATACTGAAATTTGGAAGAGAGAAGTACCATGCCATGTACAAGGGAGCCCCAATAACATTAAATGCCAGTTTCTCATCAGAAATTTTGAAGGCAAGAATTCAGTGGGAAGATAAATTTATACAGTACTGAACAAAAATCATTAGAACCAAAAATTTTTATATCCAGAGAAGCTCTCTTTCAAAACTGAGGGGGAGATTAAGGCATTGTCAGATAAATAAAAGCTGACTGTTTCTCATGCTATTACCAGATTGTATTTAGGTTCTTGGCTATGCTGCAGAAATGCATTTCAAGAGCAGGCTGGGTGAGTTAGGCCAGTAATTTATTCAGGTAGGGAGGAAGAGAAATGGGAGGAAATAACAGCAGGGGTCCCAGGTAGAAAGGAAGGGGCTGAAAAGTGATAAAGAGGGCTGATTTATGGGCAACAATTTCCCATTATAAGTTATAAATGCCCAGGTTTTACTTGCATTGTGATTCAAGCAGGGAGGTAGGCAGCTGCATTCCAGGTCCAGAGTCAAGAGAGCACACTAGAGCATGCTTAGGTACCATGCCTGCCTGCCTTTTGACCTGTTAATTATCCCACCCCTTTGTTAATGGCAAGGAAGGAGTTCCAGCTGTTAACTGTTCTGATTGCTTATTTCTTCCATCCATCTCCCAAGAGGGCCAAATGATAAAGTCCTTGAGGAATACCTGGGGCTTCTCCTGGCTTCTGGAGGAAGCCTTCTTCTGAGTGGCAGAATCTCAGGAAGAGTATTCCAGCAGCCATCTTGGGGTTGCTGAAGTCCACATGGACTTCTTGCCAGGTTCCAGATCCATCTACTGATTTCCTATCTTACTAGCCTGGTTCAAACCCTGGATCAGACCCACAAGCAAAACTAGAGGGCATTTATCAGATGGGAAAAAAAGATCAAAGCAGCATTAAAAAATAAAGATCTCCAATAAAGGTAATTACCTGGGTAATTATAAATGCCAGTACTATTTTATTGTACTTTTTGGTTGTAACTCCACATACAAATAAATGCCTTAAAATAATGATAAATGTATGGTTTGGAACTCAAAACAAATCCAGATGTAATCTGTGACAACAACTTCATAAAGAGGGGAGAATGGAGGAGTACCTGAACATAGTTGGTGGATGATATTCAAGTTAGGTAGGTATCAAATCTAAAGATACTGTTACAGATTTAAATGTTAAATTAACCCCCATGGTAATCACAAAGAAAATATCAAAAAACTATGCAAACCAGGAAATGAGAAGTGATTCAAATTGGTTTACTACAAAAGATCAACTAAATGCAAAAGGAGGCAATAAAGAATAAAATGACAAAATTTGAAGTGGCCTGTATCTGTTATTGAAGATCATGCTGAACAATTCTAATGCCCTAACAATGCCCTACATTCCACCTATTCTAGTCTTTCCTCCCCTTCCCCTCAGCAACTATGGTAACAACTAAGTTTCAATTTTTGAAGAATAAGAGTCATAGTTCCTGCAATAATATTGAGGGCTTGACATACTGTCTGTTTTATTAGGCACTGCCTATGTTCTCAAGGAATTCTTGTCCCTCTAACTGAGAACACAGCTGGATGCCCCAAGATGGGGGTTTCCATTTTCTTAATTATTGTGTGGGTCTCCACACACTGTTACACACTATGACAAAAATGAACACTTACATGTTCCATTTAAGCCTGCCCCTGGTGTGTCCTGTCCCATGTACCCCCATACCCAGCACCTTACACCAGTAAATCTTCCCTGCCATATCTGCCAAAGAACATTGCCAACAATGCAGTTTTAACCACAGACCTGCAAATCCCCAGAATCCACTTGCTCCTTCCCCTGACCATCCCATATTTCCACACAGTCCAACCAACCCCCTCCTCCACTACTCCTCAGACCAGCACCACTGAACCCAATCACATCACTGTACCACTGTCACCATCATCCACTGCACAGCTACACCCTTCCAACTTATCACAGATTTTGCCCATGTGGTCATCGGTTCACAACTCTATACTCCCTTTTGTCAAAACCTATAAAAGTGTACAATCCAAAATGTAAATCATAATGTAAACAATTGACCATAATAGCAATGCTTCGATGTTTGTACATCAATTACAACAAATTGTACCATCTGCATATAAAAGGTTATTATTAGAGGAGAGGAGAAGAGGGGAAGGATGATGGGTATATGTGAATCACCTGTATTCTCTATGTGACTTTTCTGTATCCTAAAGCTTCTTTGAAGAAAAAAATTTTGAAAAAAAAATTAAACACTGGGGGAATATATGGAAGAAAATGTCACTTTACACACAAGACAATAGATCTTACACTGATGAAAGAAAAATATCTAAAATTTTTTTTTATTATTTAAATTTTTTTGTATTTATTGGTTACTTTTAAACTTTTAATTATTTCATTTTCTTATTAATTTTATGTGGTTGTTTTCTTGTCTTCATTTTTGGAGAGGCAGGTTTTGGTTTACAGAAGGGTCTCAACAGTGGTGGGGAAGATCACTAGTGTGGGGTGTCAGTGATGGGTATGCGAGGGATGGGTTCAACTGTGGCATCCCTCTAAGGCATATGAATATGCTCAAGTGTTCATGTGGCATTATCTCGGTGGGTGGAGATACACACACTTACTGAGAGAATATTGAATTCCCATCCTGTAGAGTTCTGCTACATTCTCTAATATAACAGCAAGAATCCTCTGAGTACAAGGGGAGTGCCTAGTGAATGAAGACAGACCATCATGCCAGGACCCTGATATTGATGACTTTACTTATGAAACTTTTCTTTTGAAATTTAAACTTAGCCAGATATTACAGGTTGCCTAAGAATTACCCCCGAAAGCCTCCTTGTTACTCACATGTGGTCTCTCTCTAACCCAAAAATGCAAACTTGCAACCAGTGTGGGACTTGACTCCCAAGGTTGGGCTCCCTCGCACTGAGGGATTATTACTAAGCACCAACTAGCAATGCAGATGGAA